>NC_065598.1:98832287-99024787 GCF_024542745.1 Macaca thibetana thibetana | reverse complement strand
AAAGAATAAAGTCTAACAATCATGATTATTTTAATAGGTGAAGAAAAAAAGTATTTATAATAGAAGCCCTTATTAAATGGGAAGAGACAGAAGGGGACTTCCTTGATTTGTTAGAATATGTTTATAAAACACATAGAGCAAACATAAAATATAATGGTGAGTATAGAAAGCTTTCTGTTTGAAATTGAAACTGAGATAAGGAAGCCCCAGATCTTTTTAAAATTTGACTGTAGGTCCTAGGCCAGCGGGGAAAAAAAAAAAAAAAAAAAAAGATGAAGACAGGAAGGCAAAAGGAAGGAAGGAAGGGAAGAAGAAAGAAACGGTAGAGAATTGGAAAGGAAGAAATCAAACTATCATGCACAGAAAACATGACTGTAATTTAGGAAATCTAAAAGAGTCCATATATAAAAATTTTGGAATGAATAAATGAGTTCATCAAGTGGTCTGGATATGACAATATACAAAGTTCAGTTGCATTTCTTAGTCAGCAAAAAAACAGTTACAAAATGGAAGTTTTAAATCCAATACATGATGAATGTTACTGAGATCTTCAAATAAATAAATGGAATATATACCATGGTCATGGGTTGGAAGACTCAGTGTTAGGAAGATGTCAGTTCTCTACTAACTGACCTATAATTACAATTCAATCCTAAACAAAACTCCTTCATTCTCTCCTTCCCTTCTTCCTTTCACGGAACTTGACAAACTGATTCTAAAGATTATATACGAACACAAAAAATCAAGAATAACTTACACATTACTGAAAAAATACCAATCTGGAGGACTTTGCTCTGTCTACTAAACACCAAAACTTATTATAAAATCTAAATATTGACACATGTTATAAAGTCATAGTAATTTATTGTGATACTAATCCAAGGATAGCCAAAGAGACCAATGGAATCAAAGAGAGATCCCAGAAACAGACCCATGCATTACGGATTGCTGATTTATAATAAACGTGCATTGTTAAGCATTGGAGGAAAGGATAACTTTTATCAAATGACACTGAATGTACTGCAATATATAATATGGAAAATGTAAATCTTTACCCCTACCTCACATTAAACATGTGATGGTTAATTTTATGTGTTAACTTGACTGGGCCACAGAATGCCCAGACATTTGTTCAAATGTTATCCTGGGATATTTCTGGATGACATTAACATTTTAATTGGTAGACAGAATAAAACAAATTGCCCTTCCTAACATGGATGGGCCTCATCCAACCAATTGAAGACCTGAATAAAATAAAAAGGCTGATAAGAGGGAACTTCTGTCTGACTGTTTGAACTGGGACATTGGTCTTTTCTTGACTTCATACTTGAACAGAAAAATCAATTGTCCTTGGGTCTTGAGCCTGTCTCGAACTTACTGACTACAGATCTTGGGATTTCTCAGCCTTCATAATCACATGAGCCAATTCCTTGTAATCTCTCTCTCTCTCTCTCTCTGTCTCTCTCTCTCTCTCTCTCTCTCTGTGTGTGTATGTAATATATATGCTATATATATTTGCTATAGATTGGTTCTGTTTCTCTGAAAAATCCTAATGCAATACACAAAAACTAATTTGTGGTCAATTATACATCTGTCTTCTAGAAAATAATATAGAATATCTTTATAACTATGATGTAGGCGCAGACTTTTTAAACTGGACACAAGAGTACTCATCATAAAGGAAAAAACTGATAACTATCATTCCATTGAAATTAAGACATTCCATTAGTCAAATGACACCACAAAGAGAGTAAAAAGGCATGCCACAGAGTTGGTGAGCTATTTGCAATACATGTCACTGACAAAGAGCTCAGATGCAGAATATATTTTTAAAGTCCTACAAATTAGTACGAAAAAGACACATGAGCCAATAGTAGAATGGGAATAATACAACCACTTCCTAAAACAGGATATCCAAATTGTCCAAAAAATTGAAAGTGTGCTCAGCTTCATTAGTTATCAATGAAATGAAAAAGGCAGATAATAAGCAATGGTGGTGATGTAGAGCGCCAAGAACTCTTATCACTACTGATGGAAGTGTAAACTGATACAACCAATTTGGAAGTTTGGCATCATATATTACAATTAAACATGCAATTCTCCTCATAGATAACTACCCAACAGAAAGTTGTGTACATGTACACTGAGAGTTATATATAAGAATTTTCATAGCTGTATTATATATAATATTGAAAAGCTGGAAATAAGCTAAATTTATATGAAGAACAAAACAATAGCATAAACTGTGATATGTTCAATAACAGTGTACTATACATCAATGCAAATAAATTAATTACATCTAAACATAAAAACATGGATTCATATCATAAATATAATGTTTTAGCTCAGGCTGCCATAACAAAATACTATGGCTTATAAAAAAAAAAACAAATTTATTTCTCATAGTTCTGGAGGCTGGGAAGTACAGGATCAAGGTGATAGATTCAGTGTCTGGTGGGGGCCCTCTTCCTCACAGATGGCTGTTTTTCACTGTAACCTCACATGATAGAAGAGTGAGGGAGCTCTCTGGGGTCTCTTTAATAAGGGCACTAATCCCTTCCAGTGGCCCCAACTCTTAATATCATCACCCTGGAAGTTTGGATTTCAACATGTAATTTTTTGGGGGAAGGACATGAACATTTAGTTTCATTGTATATAGTATTGAATAAAATATGCCAGCCGTAAAAAATACATGCTGTATAGTTCCATTTATATGGAGTTCACAAAACAGGCAATATCCTAAACTATACTGCTTAGGATGTAAAATATAAAGAAAAACAAGGAAATGGTTACCATAAATTTCAGGATTATTATTAGCTCTAGTGGGAAGGAAGGGGGATGACTGGAGGGGACATCAATGGCATTTCTGGACTGCTAACAGTATTCTATTTCTTGACATGAGTGGTGATTACCCCGTTTTTCATTTTGTAATAAATAATTTAGCTCGACATCTTGTGTATGCGTGTGACTCTATATGTGTGCTGTCTTTCATGATCAAATGTTAAAATGGCAGAACCACAGGAGAAACAAATTCACAACCATAATGAGAAACTTAATATGTTAAGTTTTAATTGTTAAGCTATCAATAACTGATAGAGCAAGCAGATAAAAATTCAGAAATGATAAAGATGCTTGGAACAATTTGACAAACTTTTCTAAAGGACATACACAGAACTCTGAACCCCGTAAATGTAGGCATGAAACATTTTTACAAAAATTGACTATTAGGTCATAAGGATGTCTCAATAAATACAAAAGGATTGCAGTTATACACATGTTCTCTGACCCTCAAAACACTTATACAGAGATCAATAATCAATAGCAAAAAGAAAACTAGAAAATTTCCATATTTGGGAATATTTTGCCCTTTTCTCACATCATTCCTCCTGGCATTTTGTACTAAGAGAATTTGATTTCGTGTTAGAGAACTCAGGCTCTATGACGGGCATACTTTTTGGCCCAATATAACTAGTGGGGATTACAAGTGAAAGGAGAGTCATCAAATCTACTGTAAATATGGGATAATTGAGATTTGGAATGGTCAAAAAATGGTTCCAAGATCAAAGAGCTGATAGTAAGTGGTAGGGATGGGACTGGAACTCATGACCCCAATAGTCCATGATCTTAAGATACTCTGCCAGACTGCATCTCTCATATCCTGTGAGTTGTATGTGTGGTGATGGGCAGGAGTCAGCTACTTTGTGCTCCATTCTGAAGACAAAAAGACAGCTGGTCCTGGAACCTAAGTCTGTGGACTCACAGCTATTCTCAGTAAACTCAATGACTGGCCTGTGTAATTTAGGAGGGCCCTGCTCTCTATATCTCAGAGCTTTTTTCATAACAAATATCTACTCTCTAGGGGTAAAGATTTTACCAGAGCTCTGTCTCAGAGCTGTGGGGTAACAGTGATTACCTAACTCCATCACCCTCTATGCTTCTTGTGTCATCTAAGGGGAGGATCGACGCTATACAAAAAGAAACACTTGCGGAGGTCACAGGCCAGAGACATAGGTCCACTAAAAGATGGAGATTTAATTGGAATATTATAGAATACTCCCTATCCCCAATGTCTTATCACTACACCATCAGGGCTCTAGTATAACAGTAAATTACAATGGAAAGAGCTGCAAAAACTAGAGTCTCTCTGTTTGGGAAGCCCAAAGTCAAGAGGGGAGACAAAAACAACACTGAGAAATTTGACGCCTCTAGCACCTACAGCAATAGCAAGCATTAATCAAAGCACAACTCCTAGCCAGATTAACATAGCTCCTTACACCGGAGGGTTATTTACCTTATTTACCTCAGTTCCTATATACGTGATATAGTATGTCTGGTTTTTAACAAAAAATTACAAGACAGCAAAAGGCAAGGGGAAAAAACATTCTGAAGAAACAAAGCAAGCTTTAGAACCAGACTCAGATATGATACAGTTTTTGAAATTGTAAGACAAAGAATTTAAAATAACTATGATCAGAACGGGTGTGGTGGCTCATGCCTGTAATTCTAGCACTTTAGAAGGCCAAGGTGGGAGGATCACTTGAGGCCAGGAGTTCAAGACCAGTCTGGGCAACAGAGCAAGATTTCGTCTCTTAAAAAAAAAATTAGCTGGGCATGGTGGTGCCTGCCTGTAGTCCTAGCTACTTGGGATGCTGAGGCAGAAGGATTGCTTGAGCCCAGGAGTTTGAGGCTACAGTGAGCTGTGATCATGCCACCACATGCCAGCCTGGGCAGCAGAGCAATATCTTATCTCTAAAGAAGTAAAAATAATAAATAAAGTAACTATGGTCAATACATTAAGGGCACCAATGGAAAAAATAGACAACATGCCAGAATAGATGGGTAATGAAGCTAGAGAGAAGGAAATGCCAAGAAAGACTCAAAAGAAAATACTAGAAATTAAAAAGTAAACTAACAGAAACAAGGAATGCCTTTGATAGGTTCATCAATGGACTAGACATAGCTGAGGAAAAAGATAAATGAGCTAAAGATATGTCAGTAGAAACCTCTCAAATTGAAATGCAAATAGAAAAAAAGTAAAAAATAGAACGTAATATCCAAGAACTATGGGACAATTTCAAGACAAGTAACATATGCTAAATTGGAATACCAGAAGAAGGAATAGAGAATGAAGCAGAAGAAATATTTGAAGTAATGGCAGATAACTTTCCAAAATTAATAGACACCAAACAATACATCCAAGAAGTTCAGTGGACAACGGGCAGAATAAATACCAAAAGAAAACACCAGTACACCTAGGCATATAATATTCAAACTGCATAAAACCAAAAACAAAGAGGAAATTCCCGAGACCAGCTTGGTCGTGGAGACCCTAGCCCAGTGGCGCTAGAGGAATTAAAGACACATACACAGAAATATGGCATGTGGAGTGGGAAATCAGGGGTCTCACAGCCTTCAGAGCTGAGAGCTCCAAACAGAGATTTACCCACATATTTATTGACAGCAAGCCAGTGATAAGCATTGTTCTATAGATTATAGATTATAGATTTACTAAAAGTATTCCTTATGGGAAACAAAGGGATGGGCCGAAACAAAGGGATGGGCTCTCGCTAGTTATCTGCAGCAGGAACATGTCCTTAAGGCACAGATCGCTCATGCTATTATTTGTGGCTTAGGAATGCCTTTAAGCGGTTTTCTGCCCTGGGTGGGCCAGGTGTTCCTTGCCCTCATTCCGGTAAACCCACAACCTTCAGCGTGAGCGTTATGGCCATCACAAACATGTCACAGTATTGCAGAGATTTTGTTTATGGCCAGTTTTGGGGCCAGTTTATGGCCAGATTTGGGGGCCTATCCCCAGCAGGAAATAATGAAAGAAACCAGAGGGGAAAAAAACACCTTACCTGTGGAAGAACAAGGATAAGAACTGCAGTGGAATTGTCACCAGAAACCATGCAAGCAAGAAGAGAGTAAAGTGAAATACTTAAACTGTTGAAAGAAAAAACAACCAACCTAAAATTATTTTTTTATTTTTTATTTTTTTTGAGACAGAGTCTTACCCTGGCTCGGGCTAGAGTGCAGTGGTGCAATCATGGCCCTCTGCAGCCTCGACTTCCTGGGCTCAAGCAATCCTCCCACCTCAGCCTCCTGAGTCTCACCTGGGACTACAGGCACATGTTACCATGCCAGGCTAATTTTTGTATATTTTTGTAAAGACAGAGTTTCCACATTTTGCCCAGGCTGGTCTCAAACTGCTGAGCTAAATGATCCACTCACCTTGGCCTCCCACAGTGCTGGGATTACAGTTGTGCACCACTGTATCCAGCCTAAAATTCTATATCCAGCAAAATTATCCTTCAAAAGTGAAGGAGAAATAAAATAAATACTTTCTCAGACAAACAAAAACTGATGGAATTCAGCACCAGCAAGCCTGCCCTTTAAGAAATGTTAAAAGATTTTCTTTAGGCAACTTAGATCTACATAAAGAATGAAAGAGGATTAGAAATGAAATAAATGAAAGTAAAGAAAAATATTTATTTTTCTTATTCTTAATTGATCTAAAAGATAACTGAAGAAATAATAGCAACAATATACTGCGTGATTATAGTGTATGAGTAATTGAAATGAATGACAAATGCTCTGCATTAAGGTATGTGCACTACATACAAGTTAAACGGAAGAGTGTTATTTGAAAGTGGACTTGGTCGGGCGCGGTGGCTCACGTCTGTAATCCCAGCACTTTGGGGAGCTGAGGCAGGTGGATCAAGAGGTCAGGAGATCGAGACCATCCTGGCTAACACGGCGAAACCTTCTAGTGAAAATACAAAAATTAGCGGGGCAAGGTGGCACACACCTATAGTCCCAGCTACTGGGGAGGCTGAAGCAGGAGAATCACTTGAACCCGGGAGGCAGAGGTTGCAGTGAGCTGAGATTGCACCATTGCCCTCCAGCCTGGGCAACAGAGCGAGACTCTTCTCAAAAAAATAAAAAAAAAAAGAAAGTGGACTTAGATTGGTTAATATATAATAAACTCAAGAGAAATCACTAAAAGTTGTTTAAAAAAGTATAGCTGATACACTAAGAGAGGAGACAAAATGAAATCATGTAAAATAATTAAAACCAGAGAAGGCAAAAAAAGAAACCTTGGACAACAAATAGAAAACTGTTACAAACATGGTTGATATTAATCCAAATATATTAAGAAACACTCTAAATGTGAGGGGTCAAAATACACCAGTTGAAGACAGAATTTGTCAGAGTGAATTTAAAAAAAAACCAACTAGGCCAAGCGCAGTGGCTCACGCCCGTAATCCTAGCACTTTGGAAGGCCAAGGTGAGCAGATCACTTGAGCCCAGAAGTTTGAGACCAGGCTAGGAAACATGGCGAAACCCCATCTCTACAAAAAATACAAAAATGTGCCAGGTATGGTGGCATGTGTCTATGGCCGCAGCTACTCAGGAGCCTGGGGTAGGAGGCTCGATCGAGCCCAGGAGACCAAGGCTGCAGTGAGCCATGATCATGCCACTGCACTCCAGCCTAGGTGACAGAATAAGACCCTATCACAAAAAAAAGAAAAAAAAACCCAACTACATGTTGTCTACAAGAAGCCCACTTTAAACATAAGACTGAGAGGTTAAACATAAAGCAATGGAGAAAGATATATCATACTACACTAATGAAAAGAAAGCTGAAGTAGCTATATAATTTTAGACAGCTGACTTCAGAACAAAGACAATTATCAGAGATAAACAGGGGCATTACATAATAATAAAGGGAACAATTCTCCAACACATAATAATTATAATTAGTTATATACCTAACAATAGAGTGTCAACATATGTGAGGCAAACACTAAGAAATGAAAGGAGAAATAGACAAAAATCCATTATTAGAGTTGCAGATGTCAATAACTCCTGCCAGTCAGTAATTGATAGATTAAGCAGGCAGAAAATCAATATGGATATAGTTGATCCGAAAGGCATACTAATCAACTTTTAGCTAAATGACACTTCATCTAATTTACAGAACACCCCAACAGCAGAACACCATTTTTTTTCAAGTTCACATAGAAAATTCACCAAGAGAGAACGTATTCTGTTTCATAAAAGATACCATGACAAACTAAAAATAAGAGAAATCATAAGTATGCTCTCAATAAAATTAAACTAAAAATCAGTAACAGAAAGATAGATGGAAAACAAATATCTGGAAATCAAACATACTTCTAAATAACACAGCTCAAAGAAGAGCTCTCAAGAGAAATGAACCAACCCAAATGCCCATCAATGATAGACTGGATTAAGAAAATGTGACACATATACACCATGGAATACTATGCACCCATAAAAAAGGATGAGTTCATGTCATTTGCAGGGACATAGATGACGCCTGAAACCATCATTCTCAGCAAACTAACACAAGAACAGAAAACCAAATACTACATGTTCTCACTCATAAGTGGGAGTTGATCAATGAGAACACATGGACACAGGGAGGGGAGCATCACACACCGGGGCCTGTCACGGGGCAAGGGGGTAAGGGAGGGATAGCATTAGGAGAAATACCTAATATAGATGACGGGTTGATGGGTGCAGCAAACCACCATAGAATGTGTATACCTATGTAACAAACCTGCACGTTCTGCACATGTACCCCAGAACTTAAAGTAGTAAAAAAAAAACAAACAAACAGCAAGAAGCTCACAGTCTGCAACTTGAAAGAGGACCCTCACAAGAACCCAACCATGCTGGCACCTGATATTGGACTTCCAGACTTCCAGAACTGTGAGGAAAAAAACATTGCTGTTGTTTATATGCCATCCGGGCTATGATATTTTATTATAGCAACTTGCTCAGACTGATATGGTTAATGTACGGATTTTTGCCAAATTTTTACCTTACCCTCCACCATTAAAGAGACTTGTTACTTTGCTACTTTATTTTCTTCCCCTTACCCATTCTTCAACGATGGTCCTTTCTGGGCAGATTTGTTCTTTTGGGCTAATGAAAAATTGATGGTTATGGGTGGAAAACAGGACCAGATGGGTAACAGAGAAAGGGGGTGACTTAGCAAAATAATTTGCCAATCTGTTTATTAATACTGAGGAGAAAAACATAGAACGAGTTAAAACCATGAGAGCAGGAGATTAGGGAAGGCATTTTTCGAGAATTTAGAATTGGAGAAGTGAAAAGGCACCTACAATGTGCAAAAAAGGTGTAAAGGAGAGAAATGGAGAATTTGCTGTAGTGTATAAATGTTCTTTTTGTAGAATCATAAAAGAAATCCACAGGGAAGCTATGATTCAGTATAGATTCATCTGTACCTAGTTGTTATTAATAAACATTTAATTACTTTGAAAAAATATTTTGAACTAAATGAAAATATAACATATCAAATTTGTGGGAAAATATGATATAGCAAATGATGGAAATCACAAGTATGCTCTCAATAAAATTAAACTAGAAATCAATAACAGAAAGGTAGATGGAAAACTCAAATATCTGGAAATTAAACATACTTCTAAATAACACAATTCAAAGAAGAATCCTCAAGAGAAATGTAAAAATATTTTGAAATAAATGAAATACAACATATCAAATTTGTGGGATTCCCCAAAGCAGTGCTTAGGGGAAAATTTCTAGCTTAAACGCATATATGAGAAAGGAAAATCTATAATCCATAATCTAATCTTTCACATTAGGAAACTAGAGAAAGAGGAGTAACTTAAGCCTAGAGCAAACAAAAGATATAATAAAAATTAGAGAAGAAATAAATTTTCAACTTATTTGAAAACAGAAAACAGAAAAACAACAGAGGAAATCAATTAAACCAAAGCTGGTTCTTTAAAAAGGGTAAATAAAATTGACAGATTACTTGCCAAGCTAACTAAGAACAAAGAAAGAAGACAAATTAACAATATCAGAAATGAGGCCAGGTGTTGTGGCTCACACCTCTAATCTCAGCACTTTGGGAGGCTGAGGCTGGAGGATCACTTTGGCTCAGGTGTTTGAGACCAGCCTGGGCAACATAGCTCTACAAAAAAATTTTTAAAAAGAAATGAAGGTGGAGTTACCATTATTGATCCCATGGACATTAAGAAGTTAATATGAACAACTCCACACCTACAAATTTGTTAATATAGATGAAATGTACCAATTCTACAAAATAAAAATTGTTAAGGGCAATAAAACATATACAGATTGGAAAGGAAGAAATAAACTGTCTTTATCTGCAGTTGACATGGCTGCCAAATAACTGACAAATGCCTGGTGCAAAGTCCCAGCATACAAGATTAATATAGAAAAGTCAGTTGCTTTCCTATATACTAGCAATGAACAATTAGCACTCGAAATGTAAAAGTGCCATTTATAATAGCAGTCACCAAATGCAGAATGTGACAGAAGAATTTTAATGTATCACAAATGTGTGAAACAACCTCACTGAAAGGGATGGGGGAATAAGGTACTGACATAGGTAAATTTGGAAATGAGTGGAGTCTGTAAGACTAAAGGCAAAAGGAACTGTACATGGCACTCTACTCCAGTTGATAAAGTTGTTTTCCACAGGGTTACAGGTTTACAGTTTTGAAACCACTATATATTTATATAATTAATAAACAATAAAATGGATGGCAGATGGTAGGAGACAGGTTTCTCACAGTTGGAGTAGAAGGTTACAAATAAGCAAGGGGAGGCTAGAATGATCCATGCAGTAATAGACTGTAGTTGGAGACACTAGTATAAATTCATGTTTAGCCTTATATAAATACAGATGGTTATATACAGAAATATTTATATTTCCATAAATACTTTATATATGTATGGGTATTATATACACATATATCTTTTTGTTATGTCAACTGAGAGGGCCTAGAAGCAATTTTATTTCAGCAGCAATGAGTGTGTCTAGCACCCAGGTCTTGTTTTTCTAACACCATTCTCCAACATAAGATACCAGGGCTACTTGGAGAAATGACTGATTCTAGGACTTGGGCAATATGAAAGATAAAGCTATAGCGTCTTGTAGTGCCAGAATGTAAGTAAATACTAAAAAAAACCCTCCACAACACAATGGAAGCATGTCAAGTGAATACAGGAGCCAACTGAAAGCTCCCAATGACCAAAGCTGGAACAATTTGAGCAAAAACATGTAAAGTAGTATTGCGTTAATCCAAAGTAAAATAGTCATGAGCCTACATTGTTACAAATAAACTGAATATATAAATAGGTGGGGAAGAAGAGTCAAATATCCTCTGCAGAGGGACTCCAAATAATTTTTGTCAATACTCTGCCTTCAAGGAGGTAATAATGCCCTACTCCTTAAGTGTGGGCTGCCAATAGTGACTTTATTCCAAAGAATACAGTATGGAAAGTGAAAAATAAAACTTAACCTTGGAGAAACCTGACAAACACTACTTCAGTCATGTTACTAAGGATAAGAACAGTGGTAAATGTATTGACGGTATGTCCCCTTTATATGATGAGAATGGCATTTTACCTCTGTGGTCTTCTTCCCAAAACACATAATGCCTGTGTAATCACAAGACAAGCAAACCCAAGTTTTGGGACATTATACAAAATACCTGACCAATACTTCTCAAAAGTGTCAAGGTCATCAAAAAACAGGCAAAGTCTGAAAAGCTCTCACAGCTAAGTGGAGCCTATGGAGACATGACGACTAAATGTAACCTGAATGGGATCCTGGAACAGAAAAAGGACATTAGGGGAAATCTGAATAAAGTACATACTTTACTTAATAATATATCTATCAATATTGGTTAACTGTGACAAATCCACCCTGCTAATGTAAGATGTTAATAATAGGGGACAGTGCATATGGGATACTCTGTACTCTTTGTAATAATTCTGTAGATCTAAAACCATCCTAAAAGTTTATTTTAAAAAAATACTGTAACGAAATAAAAAGCTACTCAAGAGCCAGGGGGAAAAATCACATAGGTAGATGGGTCTATTGAAATAGTAAAGCAGAGCTTAACAGAAATTTCCTGGAAGACAATTCGTAAGAAAAAAGGGTCAGCAGACTAGAGATTAACAAATGAGAATAGCACAGCATCTCGTCACTCAGCTTTTTCTCCTGGCTCAATCTCCACTATCTAAATCCGGTGGAAAACGGCTATATGCAAAAATACACACAAGTCAACAAAAAACATGGAAAGCAGTGTTTTGTAAAAACTTTATAAAATATCAAGGCCCAAGTGACAATTGGGTACTAACAACCTGAATTAGGATAACTCTATTGTAGGTAGAGACGGAATTCTCCACTTTTCTGTTGGGACATAGTGTTGCTTAGTCCATCATGGTCTCCAGCCCAGCAGCAGCAGCTACTGCCTTAGGAGGGTGCAGGATCCATGAGAAAGGGGCATACTACCTTTCAAGTATGGCATTACCCAGAAAGAGTGGCACCCATCTCTCAGCTGTCTGGACTTATTTCTGGGCACAGGTGAGACCTCCTTCAGCCCTCCCCAAGCGTCTGACTGGGTACTGGTTCTGCTAGTGCAAGGGGAGAGAGTAGGAGCCAGCCTAACACAGCTCACACACTCAATACCTCATTTGATCTTCTCCACATGTCTAGGCTAATTTTATCCCCGTTTCACAGATGTCAAGGCTGTCCCTTACAGCAATGGAGCTGTAATAACCATCGAGTTGACTCCTCCAGCTTCCAGTCCCAGAGGTAATGCAACTTTTACCCATCATTTTATGTCCTGACAACAAGAATTTTAAGTATATCCACTGTCTTTATAAGTTCACTGGGCAGTTCATTTGAATGCTTATTCAAATGAATGAAATTCAAATATTCACTGTTTTCCAATATTTTAACTTTTATTATTTTTATGATTAAGAAATCTGTTTTTAGGAGAAAAACGGACAGATGAACAAAAAAGTACAGAAAAAATCACGCACAGATAACCACTGTTAATCTTTTAGTTGACACAGCTTTCAGAATTGTTTTCTATACATAAATTACTAGGTATCTTTGTAGTTTTACAAAAATGTACTGATGCCATATGTTTGGTTCTGCAAGTTGTGTTTTTTAATTTTACAATGCACCATCAACATTCTTTCCATGTAACGGATGAAAATTTGCTACTAAGAACACCGCGTTGCAGTTGGGTCAAAAGGCTGCTAGTAACAGGAGGGATGCCTAAAGTAAAGTACTACCGTAGGGGTAAAGCACATGGCCTGGTAAATGCCTGCCAGGGACACTACACATAAGGAATGTCTTCAATGTCCCTTCGTGGGGCCCTGCAGCCACCCCTGAATTCCCTTGGGCCTCTAGGGTAGAAGGGGTCCTGTAAATTTCTTTGCATCCACAAAAACGCCCCCAATTTCTGTTTGCTTTTTCTCTTCTCATCCTGCACCTTAGCCATATTGTCAAATTCTCTTATCATGTCCTCATTGCTGAAATTCATATCGTGTATGGCCTCTTTATACTCCTTGAGGTAATGAGCCAGCCCCTTATTAGTTTTTCTTTTGGCTTTCCTGGGTACATCACCCTCAGCTGGGCGCTTTCCTGCAGCCCTTGTTTCACTCCCTGGCTCTCCTTGACTCTCTGGCTTTCCCTCTATCCCTGGTTTTCCCTCTCTCTCTGATCCTCCCTCCATCTCTGACTCTCCCTCCCTCTCTGACTTTCCTTCTTCTTTTGCCTTTCCCTCACTCTCCGGCTTTCCTTTATCCTTTAACATTTCCTCATCTCCTGTTTTGCCCTTGTTTTCTGTCTTTCCCTCGTTTTCCAACTTCTTGTCTTCCAGAGTACAAGCTACTTCTGGCTTTCTCTCGTCCTGTGGCTGTTCTTCATTTTTCATCTTTCCTTGGTTTGAAGCCATTCCTTCATTTTCATTGTAGAGTTTTTCCATGTCGAGATTTCCCCTCCTTTTCGTGCCCTGGGGGATGGGGGTGGAGGGAAGAGGAGACAAAGAGGAGACATGGGAGACTGAGTGCGTGGGATGAAATGCAGGTCTGGATAGTACTTGCATCTCACCCCTGATGAGGGTTCCCCTGAGCTGGCGGGGCCTCCAAGAGGGCCTTCTGCCCACCACGTAGCCTGCCACTCCTCCCACACACGTGAGCCAGCCATTGCCTGGCAGGCCCTGTCACTTTCTCTGCAGTGGTTCAGCCTGGTAAGGTGTGTGTTAATGTGGGTGGGGGGATGGGCGGGGGCCCCAATTCGGCTCTGGCCGGGCCCTCCACATTCTCAACCCTTGTGGGCCCCTGTCCATGCAGCCCCCTACTTTCACGGACCTGCGGGGATTCTGGACAGGTTGCTCCTCTTTTTCAGGCTTCGCAGAGCGCTGGGAACAACAGACGCGCAGACCTGCGGACAGACAGGAGACAGGGGTAGGGGCTGCGCGCTCAGCGGGCTCACAGGGACTCGGTTCCCTTTCCTGAGTCCAGGCCCTTCTCATCCAACGTTTTCCTCCCCTACCTCCCCCGCACCCCAGCCGCCATTTCTTTCCAGGCCTCGGGCACCAAACCAGGATGCTTTCCAAACTAATTTTGGGTCTCTGTGTCCTTCTTCCTCAGAGGCAACTCTCCTCCCCAGCCTCGCGGTCAACGTTTTTCTCTATGTACGGGAACGGCAGAGGGGGTTTACTTCCACTGTCTCACTACTGGGGCGTCCCCAGCCCACCATCTCCGGCTCCAAAATGGACGGAGGGCAGAAAAGAGGATGTGCCTGGAAAGCGAGCATGGATACTTGGAGGTGCTCGCCTTCCTCACCCTCTGCCCACTGCCTACGTGCTCCCCCTCAGCCACCTTTAGCCGTTTTCCCACCGCCATCTCTGTCCACACTCGGGCCAGCTTCCCTCGACTCGACCCGACCCCACCCCCAGCCTTTCCCGGTACTGTACCCGTTCCCCTTCCGCCATTCCAGTATTCCGCTGGCAGCGTGGAAGGCCCGCACACTGACCTGGAGGAAGCTGGACCAAGAATTAGGAGCCCAGGAACTGGAGCAGCCGGGACCCAGCCGCGGGGACAGAGGGCGGGCACTCGGACCGGTGCCCACATCTGCGCCCAGGCAGATCACGTGAATGCCGCAGCACAGGAGTTCCACCGCCCCACGCCCCGCCTCCTAGCCAGCCGCTTCCAGCTACCCACCACCTCTCTCCAGCAGGTACCCTCTCACCTCCCTGGACCCTTTTGTCCTTTTCTTCTTGTTAAGAAATTAATCAAAGAAGGAATTTTAATGAAAATCGCAAAGTTGTTTTTTTTTTTTTTTAATGAGTTGGGCGGTCCAGAGGAGGAGTCTTAATAATGTTGCTCTTAAATTCCACAGAAATAACGTAGACCCACCCGATAAAATCGTATAAATGTGAACTCAAGTACTGTATAAAGAATAGAATATCGACTTTAGAAAAAACGTAATAAAAATTTTCCAAAATAAATGAAATTGTCCCTTTTTCCTGACATGTACAAACATAAATTTTCAAATGAATAAAAAAAGTTATATTTGAAGCAAAATAAAAACGATTAATTTATCTTAAGTGAGAAACTGAATATACAGAGACAATGACCAGACCACATACGAAAATAGAACTGAGACCCACAACCGTTGCTGCAAGCAGCTCAAGAAGCCAAAGTATAGCATCTGCAGAAATGTTCAGGACTTTAATCAATTTGCTAGCCTTTCTGGCCTTTTTAATTTTTTTGACCTGATGACAAACAAGAAAAACCCAAATATGAACCCATACTCAATCACATAGGATGCTTGCCTCTAGTTGGCCTGCCTCTAGCTTCCTCACGTCAACAACATCCAATCAGAGCATACTTGAAGTCTTTGTGTTTTTGTTTTCCGCTATAAAGCTTTCCCACTCCCCTGCCTGTCTTTGAATCTCTGCCAGATTCGAATGATGGTGGCTTGACTTCCTTGCTATAAAAAAGCTGTGAATAAGTAGCACTTGTTTGTTCTCTTATGGGTAGTCTCCGTTTATCTCCACATAAGCTTTTGGTGTGGAAGGCCTTTAAATATAGTCACGTGCCACTTAATAATGGGGATATGTTCTGAGAAATGCATCAGGCAATTTCGTGGTGGTGCGAACATCGTAGAGTGTGGTTATACAAACCTATATGGTATAGCCTACTACACTCCTAGGCTGTATACTATAGCCTGTCATATTCTATGCTGTCTGTTGTCGTTGGCCAATCGATATGCAGTGTGACTATATAACAAAGAGACAAATGCTGATAGATTAGATTACATGAAAATTTTTAACAGATTTGTTGAAGGACTGGGGACACATGCACCCTCCCCTGCTCTTATTGAATATATTGGTGAAATTTTTCTGAAGATCAACTTTGTAAATTATTTAAAAATAAAAATATTGGCCAGGCACGGTGGCTCACACCTGTAATCCCAGTGCTTTAGGAGGCTGAGGCGGGTGGATCACCTGAGGTCAGGAGTTCAAAACCAGCCTGACCAGAATGGTGAAACCCCCTCTCTACTAAAAATACCAAAACTAGCTGGGCGTGGTGGCGGGTGCCTATAATCCCAGCTATTTCATAGGCTGAGGCAGGAGAATTGCTTGAACCCGGGAGGCAGAGGTTGCAGTGAGTCAAGATCATGCCATTGCACTCCAGCCTGGGGGAGAGAGTGAGATTTCATCTCAAAAAAAAAAAAATTAATATTTGATCTTTTGTGTCAGTAATTTCACTTTTTTTTTTTTTTTTTGAGACGGAGTCTTGCTCTGTCGCCCAGGCTGGAGTGCAGTGGCTGGATCTCGGCTCACTGTAAGCTCCGCCTCCCGGGTTTACACCATTCTCCTGCCTCAGCCTCTCGAGTAGCTGGGACTACAGGCGCCCGCCACCTCGCCCGGCTAGTTTTTTGTATTTTTTAGTAGAGACAGGGTTTCACCGTGTTAGCCAGGATGGTCTCGATCTCCTGACCTTGTGATCCGCCTGTCTCGGCCTCCCAGAGTGCTGGGATTACAGGCTTGAGCCACCGCGCCCGGCGTAATTTCACTTCTAATAGTTACCCACAATGATAATTTTCTTTCTTGAACTTTTATTTTAAGCTCAGGGGCACATGTGCAGGATGTGAAGGTTTGTTACATAGATAAACATGTGCCATGGTGGTTTGCTGTATAGATCATCCCATCACCTAGGTATTAAGCCTGGCAGCCACTAGCTATTCTTCCTTATGCTCTTCCTCCCTGCCCCCAACAGGCCCCTGTGTGTGTTGTTCCCTGACATGTGTCCATGTGTTCTCATCATTCAGCTCCCAGTGAGAACACACGGTGTTTGGTTTTCTGTTCCTGCATTAGTTTGCTGAGAATAGTGGCTTCTAGCTCCATCCATGTGCCTGAAAAGGACATGATCTTGTTCCTTTTTATGGCTGCATAGTATTCCATGGTGTATATGTACCACATTTTCTTAATCTAGTCTATCATTGATGGGCATTTCAGTTGATTCCGTATCTTTGCTATTGTGAATAGTGTTGCAGTGAACATACGCGTGCATGTATCCTTGTAACAGAATGATTTATATTCCTTTGGGTATATAGCCAGTAATGAGATTGCTCAGTCAAATGATATTTCTGGTTCTAGGTCTTTGAGGAATCGTCACAGTCTTCCACAGTGGTTGCTGATTTACACTCCCACCAACAGTGTAAAAGCATTTCTTTTTCTCTGCAACCTTGCCAGCATCTGTTGTTTTTTGACTTTTTAATAATAGCCATTCTGACTGGCTTGAGATGGTATCTCATTGTGGTTGTGATTTGCATTTCTCTAACTATCAGTGATGTTGAGCTTTTTTCATATGTTTTTTGGCCTCATGTATGTCTTCTTTTGGGAAGTGTCTGTTCATGTCCTTTGGTTACTTTTTAATGGGGTTGTTTTTTCTTGTAAATTTGTTTAAGCTTCTTGGAGGCTCTGGATATTAGACCTTTGTCAGATGGATAAATTGCAAAAATTGTATCCCATTCTGTAGGTTGTCTGTTCACTCTGATGAGTTTTGTTTGCTGCATAGAAGGTCGTTAGTTTAATTAGATCTCATTTGTCAATTTTTGCTTTTGTTGCAATTGTCTGTGCCTATGTCCTGTATGGTATTGCCTAGATTTTCTTCTAAGGTTTTTGTAGTTTTGGGTTTTACGTTTAAGTCTTTAATCCATCTCGAGTTAATATTTGTATATGGTATAAGGAAGGGGTCCAGTTTCAATTCTCTGCATATGGCTAGCCATTTCTCCCAGCACTATTTATTAAATAGGGAATCCTTTCCCCATTGCTAGTTTTTGTCAGATTTATTGAAGATCAGATGGTTGTAGGTGTGTGGTCTTATTTATGAGTTCTCTATTATGTTCCATTAGTCTATGTGTCCGTTCTTGTACCAGTACCATGCTGTTTTATTTACTGTAACCTTGTAGTATAGTTAGAAATCAAGTAGTGTGATGCCTCCAACTTTGTTTTATTTGCTTAGGATTGTCTTGGCTATTTGGGCCCCTTTTTTGGTTCCATATGAGTTTTAAAATAGTTTTTTTCAGTTCTGTGAAGAATGTCAATGGTAGTTTAATGGAAATAGCATTGAATCTATAAATTACCTTGGGCAGTATGACCATTTGCATGATATTGATTCTTCCTATCCACGAGAATGAAATGTTTTCCATTTGTTTGGGTCCTCACTGAAATCCTCTCTGATTTCTTTTAGTAGTGGTTTTTAGTTCTCCTTGAAGAGGTCCTTCACTTCCCTTGTTAGCTGTATTCCTAGGAATTTTATTCTTTTTGTAGCAATTGTGAATGGAAGTTCATTCATGATTTGACTCTCAGCTTGCATGTTGTTGGTATATAGGAATGCTAGTGATATTTGCACATTGATTTTATATCCTGAGCCTTTGCTGAAGTTGCTTATCAGCTTAAGAAGCTTTTGGGCTGAGATAATGGTGTTTTCTAGATATAGGAGAATTTCATCTGCAAACAAAGATAATTTGACTACCTTTCTTCCTATTTGAATACCCTTTATTTCTTTCTTTTGCCTGATTGTCCTGGTCAGAACTTCCAATACTATGTTGAATAGGAGTGGTGAGAGAGAGCATCCTTGTCTTGTGCTGGTTTTCAAGGGAAATGCCTCCAGCTTTTGCCCATTCTGTATGATATTGACTGTGGGTTTGTCATATGTGGGTGTTATTATTTTGAGGTATGTTCCTTCAATATGTAGTTTATTGAGAATTTTTAACATGAAGGGATATTGAATTTTATCAAAGGGTTTTTCTACATCTATTGAGATAATCATGTGGTTTTTGTCTTTAGTGCTGTTTATATGATTAATCACATTTATTGATTTGTGTATGTTTAACCAACCTTTCATCTCGGGAATGAAGCCAACTTGATCGTGATGGATAAGTTTTTGATGTGCTGCTGGATTTGATTTGCCAGTATTTTGTAGAGGATTTTTGCATCAATGTTCATCAAGGATATTTATCTGAAGTTTTCTTTTTTTGTTGTATCTCTGCCAGATTTTGGTATCAGGATGATGCTGGCCTCTTAATATGAATTAGGGAGGAGTCTTTCCTTTTCAATTTTTTGGGAATAGTTTCAATAGAAACTATTCCAGCTGTTCTTTGTACCTCTGGTAAAATTCAGCTGTGAATCTGTCTGGTCCTGGGCTTTTTTGTTGTTGTTAGTAGGCTATTTATTACTGCCTCAATTTCAGAACTTGTTATTGGCCTATTCAGGAATTCAATTTCTTCCTGTTTCAGTCTTGGGAGGCTGTACGTGTCCAGGAATTTATCCATTTCTTTTAGGTTTTCCAGTTTACGTGCATAAAGGTGTTTATAGTATTCTCTGATGGTTTTTATATTTCTGTGGGGTCAGTGGTGATATCCCCCTATCATTTCTGATTGTGTTTATTTGATTTTTTCTCTTTTCTTCATTAGTCTGGCTAGCAGTCTATCTATTTTATTAATTTTTTCCAAAAACCAGCTCCTGGATTCATTGATTTTTTTGAAGGGTTTTTCATATCTCTATCTCCTTTAGTTCAGCTATCATTTTGGCTATTTCTTGTCTTCTGCTAGCTTTAGGGTTTGTTTGCTCTTGGTTCTCTAGCTCTTTTAGTTGTGATGTTAGGTTGTTAACTTCATATCTTTCTAGCTTTTTGATGTACCCACAGAGATAATTAAGACAGTGCTAAAATAGTCTTATATTTAAAATGTTCACTTTGGGAAGCCAAGGTGGGCAGATTGCTTGAGCCCAGGAGTTTGAGACCAGCCTGGGCAACATGGCAAAACCCTGTTTCTGCAAAAATTACAACATTTAGCCCAGTGTGGTGGCACACACCAGTAGTCCCAGCTACTTGGGAGGCTGAGGTGGGAGAATTGATTGATTGCTCTTGGGAGATAGAGGCTGCAGTGAGCTGTGACTGTGCCACTGCATTCCAGCCTCAGTGAAAGAGCCAGACCCTGTCTCAAAAAATTTATGTTAAAAGATTCCCATAGCAATTATTTATTGAACACTTATTATTTGTTTGTATTGTAACTACAGTAGTGATTCCATTGGCTTAGTTTATAATTTTAAAAAAATGGAACAGCACAAATGTACATCATTACAGATTTAGTTACATAATCTTCTTAGTATACCTGCTTAATCTGGTTATCTTTGGGTGTTTGGTTTATAAAAATAATTAATCCTTATATATTGGGCACTTAATACACAGTAAAAATAATTCTTTATTAACTGGTCATCCCAATTGATAGTGACACTACTATGTGTGGTGGGACACAAAGGACAGCCACAAGTATGTGATGTTGCCCTCTAGAGATGCGACTTACGTTAGCAGCACTGTGCTAGCTACCTTGTCTTATCTGGCGTGCTATTTCATTTATCTCTGGTGGGGCAATTCACACTTCAAGGAAGAAGAATGACTTATAAGGCTACAATTTTAACCAATGTAGTACTGAAATAAGCACAGTAAGAGAAATAAAACAAGAAAGCCTACTAACACACCCAAGTATACAAGTTTTTAGTGTGTGATAGGGAAACATTTCTGATCAGTAGTAAAAAATAGGCTATTATAGAAACCATATTTGTGTAATTAGTTAAATATTTGAGGGAAAATTAAGAGCTTTATTTTCTGACATACATTCAGATATCTTCAGGGTAGGCAAGAGACATGAAATAAAAGGCATCCAGGTTGAAAGGAAAGAAGTAAAACTATCTATTTGCAGGTGATGTGATCTTGTATATAGAACATCCCAAAGAATCCACTGAAGAACTGTGAGAACTAACAAATGAGTTCAGTGATGCAGCTGAATATATGATTGATATACAAAAGTTAATTGTATTTTATATGCTAGCAATGAACTATTCAAAGAGGAAAGTAAGAAAACAATTCCACTTAAAATAGCATAAAGATAATAAAACACTTAGAAATAAATTCAATAAAAGATCTAAGACTTGTACACCAAAAACTAAAAAAAATTGTTGAAAGAAATAAAAGAATACCTAAATAAATGGAAAAACATTCTATATTTATAGATCGGAAGACTTAATATTTCCAAAATTGATCCATAGAATCAATGTAATCTCTATCAAAATCTTATCTGGCTTCTTTGCAGAAATTGGTAAGCTGGTCCCAAAATCGACATGAAAATTCAGGAAACCCAGAATATACAAAACAATATTTAAAAAGAAGGAAAACATTGGAGGTCTCACACTTCCAGATTTCTATCAAGGCAGTGTGGTACTGGCATAAGGACATATAGATCAATGGAATATAATTAAGAGTCCAGAAATAAACCCTCATACCTACAGTCGTGCCAAGAAAATTCAACTATGAAAGAATAGTTTTTTTAACAAATGGTGCTGAGACAAATGGATATCTACCTTCAAAAAAATGAATTTGGGCCTCTTTCTCACACCATCTACAAAACTTACTTCAAAATAGATTAGAGTCCTAATTGTAAGAGCTAAAACTATCAAATTCTTAGAAGAAAACTTAGGTGTAATTCTTTATGACCTTGGATTAGGCAATGGTTCTTCAGATATGACAACAAAAGCTCAAGAAACAAAAGAACTATAGATAAATGGGACCTCATCAAAATGCAGAATTTTTATGATTCAAAGGACATCATCAGGAAAGTGAGAAGACAACTAACAGACTAGGAAAAATTTTTGCGAGTAATGTATCTGATAAGGGACTTGTATCTATAATATATAGAAATACTTACAACTAAATAATTTTAAAAACCCAATTTTAAAATGGGCAAAGGATCTGAATAGGTATTTCTCCAAAGAAAATATACGAATGGCCAATAAATACATGAAAATGTGCCCAACATCATTAGCCATCAGGAAAATGCAAATCAAAGCCATAATGAGATACTACTTTATACCTACTAGGATGGATATAATAAACAAGAAATATAATGACAAGTATTTGCAAAAAATGTAGAAAAATTTGAACCATCACATACTATAGGGGGGAACATCAAATGGCACACTACTGTGGAAAACAGTTGGGCAGTTCCTCAAAATGTTAAACATGGCATTACCATATGACTCAACAATTCCACTCCTAAGTATATCCCCAAGGCAAATGGAACAATATGCTGACACAAAACTTGAATATGTATGTTCCTGGCAGCATTATTCATTATAGTTAGAAAGTAGAAATATTCTTAAATACCTATCACTCAATGAATAGATATATAAAATACGGTATATCTGTACAATGGAATATTATTTGGCAAAAGAAATGAAAAAAGAAATGGAACAAAGTGCTGATACATGCTAAAACGTGAATGAACCTTGAAAACTTTGTGCCAAGTGAAATAATCCAGTCACAAATTATTACATATTGTATGAGTCCATTAATATGCAACATTTAGAATTGGTATATCCATAGAGACAGAAGGTAAATTAGTGGTAGCCTAGGGCTGGGGTGGGAAATTGAAGGGAAGATGGTAGTGACTGCTAATGGGCATGAGATTTCTTTGTGATGATGGTTGCACAACTCTGTGAGTATACTAAAAAACCATTTGATTATGTACCCTAAATAGGCGAATTATATGGCATGAGAATTATATCTCAATAAAGCTGTGATAAAAATCTGTCATAATATTGATTATTTCAAAGTATTATATATGCAGATTTTCACTATAATGGATTGAATTAAAGTCACATAATTTTTCTCTATTATGCAAGTTTTAATATTTATATGTTAGTACCTTTCCTTGATTATTTTATTTGGATTTATTCTAAAAACTTGAATTAATGGATCAAAAGTTATGAGAATTTTAAGATTTCTTGATATATGTAGCTAAATGTTTACTAGGTTGTTAATTATAAAAAATACAGAAAATCAAACATATATAATGTAGAGGGTGGGGTTGTATGCTATATTTTATTAAATTTTTCTATGCATATTTCATATACAATTTGTATATTTAATGAAATTGTACTGTATATACTGTTCTGCTACTTGATTCTTTCACTTAAAACTATATCTTCAGAACATTCCCACGTCAGTCTACATTTTAGTGGTTGCATAATGTTCTACTCTTCACAGTTACCAAAATTTATTTAATCAATTCCCCATTGATTAGCATTAGAAATGTTCCATATTTTTACTGTTAACAACATTGATCTATTGAATATCTATATGCATATTGCATCCATTTATTTACCTGAGGAAGAGATTTAATTTCCAAAGTTGTTATGTCCCACTCCACATATGATGTGTGACCTTTCCATTCTTCCCATTGACAGATGTGGACTTTGTCTCTTTTGAATTTGGGAGGCTTGTGACTACTTTGATCTGTATAGTACAGTGTAAATCACTTTGTGTGACTTTTAAGGTTAGGTAAAAAAGCCCCACAAGGTTATCTGTCTGGCATTTTTGGAACATTCACTCTTGGAGAAGCAGCTGCCATGTAACAATTCTTCCTACCCTGAATCCACCATGCTGAAAAGGCCATATATATGCTCTTTAGTTGACAGCTCCAGCTGTGTTGTAATCCAAAAGCTAGCAATAACTGCCATCCCTGTTAGTGAGCCCTCTTGGATTTCCATCCCAGTCCAGCTTTAAGATGATTGCTGTCCTAGCTGACATATTTTATTGATTGATTGATTGAATGAGACAGAGTCTCGCTCTGTCACCCAGACTGGAGTGCAGTGGTGCAATATCAGCTCACTGCAACCTCCGCCTCCGGTTTCAAATGATTCTCCTGCCTCAGCCTCCTGAGTAGCTGGGATTACAGGTGCATGCCACCACACCAGGCTAATTTTTGTATTTTTAGTAGAGACGGGGTTTCGCTATGTTGGTCAGGCTGGTCTCAAACTCCTGACCTCAGGTGATCTACTCACCCTGGCCTCCCAAAACGCTGGGATTACAGGTGTGAGCCACGGTGCCTAGCCTCCAGCTGACATCTTGACTTCAACATCATGAGAGTCCCAAAATAAGAACCTAGCAGCTGAACACTTCTTGAATATAAATGGTTAAATTTTGGAGTAATTTGTTACACAGCAATATTAACCTTAATAATCTGTATAAAATATGAAATAATACTAGGAGTAAAATAAATCATAAATAGCCCACAAAGCCTAAAATATTTACTATCTGGCCCTTTATGGAAAAAGTTCGTCAGCCCATGTCTTAGACCAAAGGAAACAATTTAACCTCAACCACCACAACAATTGTCATCATTGAGATGTGATGTTGAGTGACTACTAACATAGATGCATATCAGGGTATAGGTATCATTCTATTCATTTGTGGGGGTAACTCAAAATCCATGTAATTTTTTATGTTTTATTTTTGAGACAGAGTCTCACTGTTGCCCAGGCTGGAGTGCGGTGGCATCATCTCGGCTCACTGCAACCTCTGCCTCCTGGGTTCCAGCAATTCTTGTGCCTCAGCCCCCTGAGTAGCTGGGATCACAGGCGTGTGCCACCACACCTGGCTAATTTTTGTATTTTAGTACAGATGGGGTTTCACTATGTTGGACAGGCTGGTCTTGAACACCTGACTTCAAGTGATCCACCTGCCTCGACCTTCCAAAATGCTGGGATTACAGGTATGAGCCACCGCACCCGGCCAAAATACATATAATTTTAAAGTTACAAAGGTATTATCCTGTGTAATTTTGGAACAACCAATACTTGAGTACTGGAAACTCATATCTAAAAGTTGATAACCTGGCATAGTGGAAAGAATATAGAATTCAGACTTAGTATTTACTTTAGAAAAGTAACCTCTTCTAGGCCCAGGGGTTAGCCCATCTGTGAAATGGGAGTATAGTAGTTGAAAGACAAATAATGTGGAGAGTTGGTAAGGATACAGAGCAACGAGAACCCACATATACATTCTGGCTGGAACTATGAATTGAAAAAGCACTTTGAAAAACTGTCAGTATTTACTAAGGTTAAACATTCATGTATGCTCTGACTCAGCAGTTGCACTCCTGGTATATATGCAACAGAAATGAGTTTTTATGTCCACCAAAAGATGTGAACAAGATTGATCATTAAGTACAAAACATAAAGCAATGCAAATGTTCATCAACCTAAGAATAGTGTTATAGTCCTATAATGCATTACAACACAGAAATGAAAATGAACAAATTACAGCTTCAAGCAACATGGGATAAAAACACATATATAGCACTGATACTTCCATTGTAATCCCTCTATCACCCTCCTGTCTACAAAGCCACATACCTATGGAGTTGAAAATGGGTTCAGGTTTGAGGCCACAAGAAGAAATTCAAAGACAGTGAAAAGCAGAAGCAGCTCCTGGAATTCAGCATGATTGCTGATATCCCCAGTTGTTGGAGTTTGTTAAGAGAAAAATGTGCTTACACATTTTAATTTGAATTAATTACCCAAGTGAATATTGAGGGAGATCAAGCAAATCAACATAGCATTTAGGTTTTATTTTAAAGTATTTCTTGTCAAGCAGGTTAATGTAGAGGGGCACAGTTTCTATGAGTCTCTGATAGGCTCAAACACTCAGTCTAATGCCATGTCTGATAGAGCAGATGCTGGAGTGAAATTCAGGAGATCGTCCTGGGTTCTGGTGTCAGACCTAACCCAAAACCTACCCGGCCATGGGTAAGGTCCTTCAGCTCTGTGGGAAGATCCCATCTGGGAAAGGACTCTCAGTTACTAGAAGGGACAGAATTCACTATTCACAATTATTTTAACAAGTGCAATGACTATGCATATTATTTATTCTTAAAACAAGATTGCTGATAGTGCATGACAAAATATCTGGTCAAGTATCAGGTCCACCCAAAGCCATATGGTCCCTGCCTAGTTTCAACCTCCAAAGGCTGATGTTGTTCGCACTTACCTCTGTGTGGGAAGATCTTGGAAGCAGAGGTAGTTAAATTATGGATGGGTTTTGGTATTACTTAGTAATGGTAGAAGCCGTGAGGGGCAGGGCTGGCCTATCACATCTCTCAGATGGACCACAGGTCAGCATGCAAGGACTGGACTGATGACCCACTAAAGAGAAGTCTGGGTGCTCTCATGTTCCCCTAATGTCCTCCTCAGGGACTGGGCAAAACCTGCCTATGACCCTAGATTTGTTTTTAAAGTCCCTCAAAATAAAGGGAAAGAGTGGCTACTTTTTCAAACCTTCTCCTCCTCACACCATCCTTATTCTCCCCTTGTCCAGTAGTAACAGGCCAGGATCAAAGAGAAGGTGGGCAGTAAGGGGCCAGGAATAAGGACCAAACCCATTGTATTGGTGGCTGCACTGGGAGCTGGGATTTCATCCTTCTGAGTTGACGTCGTGGGTTTTATTTTCAGGCATATGTGCTTGGAAGTGAAAAAAATAAGATAACATTCATTTAGCTTGTGTGTGTGTGTGTGTGTGTGTGTGACATTATTTTTCTTAATCAGTTGCCATATGCTATGGTTTGAATGTTTGCGTCTACTCCAAAATTCATGTCGAAACTTAATATCCAATGTAATGGTATTAAGAGGTGGAGGCCCTAGCAGGTGATTAGGCTATGAGGGCTCTGCCCTCATGAACAGGATAAGCGACTTTATAAAAGGGCTGGAGGGAACTGCCTAGGCCCCTTTCGTCCCTACACTTTCCTCCAAATGAGGATGCAGCAACAAGATGCTTTCTTGGAAGCAGAACCTGATCCCTCAACTAGATACCAAACTTGCTGGTGCCCCCTGAATTGTGAGAAATAACTTTCTGTTCCTTATAAATTACCCAATCTCAGGTATTTAGCAGCATAAATGGACTAACATGATGTATGAGGCAAGAATTATGTCCACGACTACTAGCCCTGAATTTATATCCTTAAATCTCCATGAATGGAAGCAAAAGATTAGACAATAAAGCAACCAAACCTAAGCAAAGAGCCACACCAGTTTCCTCTTCAACATTCAAGACTGAACATCCCAGGAAGGCTCTTATTGGTTCAGCAGGGTCACTTCCCCATACTCTGGGCCAATAGCTCAGGGGCTGCGGGTCCTACATTGGCTGACCCAGCAGAGAGTGGGGTATGAGCTGCACTCACTGAATGCTCACATCATCCAAATCTTGCATAATTGCAGCTCATTAAGATTTGTGATTTTTAAAAAGACTTTTGACTGGGAAAGAACAGAATTGAATAAACCTCAATGAAATAGAATAAAAATTTCAGAGTCCAGAGAGCTTGGCAAGGGGATTGGATTGTTTCTTGAAGTTTTTGATATATATTTCTGTGCTTTTTGTTTGTTTTCATTATGTATTAACGTGGATTCAAAAAAAGCTTGTGATATTTTTATTCCAGTAACACTGTTTCCCCAGGAGTCCTGCTTATAGTACATTATTTACAGCAGTTAAAGCTGTTTCCCGTAGTCTTTTTTTTTTTTTTTTTAACAAAGAATTAGAGCACTCTTGTTCACTTAATCTCCTTGTTCGTGCACCCATCAGGTTAATAATCAGATGTACTCATTGCCCCATCTAGCCTTTCAGCATCAAGCCCTGTTTTTTTCTCTACTTACCAGATTCATCTGTCTCAATCACCCCTGCACTCTCAGCCAAATTATAACGCATTTTTAATGTTCTTTCACTAATGTTTCTATTTACTTTCTGAATTTACAAGAGGAAAATGGCAAAAACACTATAACTGTCTTCATGGATATGATATATTAAAAATGCCTTTTTGCATAACACAATGTATATGAGACCAATATGCTAGAATAATTTTGGTAAAACATTTGTATGGCATGCTGACAGACACTGGCATTTTGAAGCAGCATGATATAAATTAAGTGACTTAATGAAATGTTTTTTTTACAAATATGTCCACAGCTCTTTCTCTGAAAGAGAAAGCCTTTCTTTTCAAGCCACACATGGCTCTGAAAAGAGCCTTGGTTTTCCAAAATGTCGTTCCAAATGTGTAAGTCAATCATGTGGTGCCTCTTTGGGCAGTTTACTTGCAGATGATTTTATTGTAGTTTTTCCAGGTCTCCTCTGCAGTAAAATCCTTTTTTAAGTCCTTTTATAAGATTTTTTCTAATACACTAAATCATGATAAATAACAGTCTTGATGAGAGGGCTCAATTTTTCTGAATCCTGACTCTAGTGATGGTAATGCTAGTATTTGCCATGAAACAAACATTGTATAACTCATTATATTAGCAAAGGAAGTTAAATCATGTACTGAGATTAACTGAAGATTACCCTTTTTTCCTTTAACATCATAAGGTGAATCATACTTGTATTTTACTGGAACGTCTTTATATTTTTGGATGAACCCTGCTTTGTCCCTTTGTGTTCATCATTAACTATGATGCCATATATAATTGCTAATATTTTATGTAGGATTTTATATTCTTGTTTATAAATGTCACTGGTCAGAACTCCTTTTAGCATATTTTCTTTACATCAAAATGATATTTTTTCCCTTCATAATCTGACACTATTCCATTAAGAGAAAAAAACACCTGTTCCTTAGTGGTTTGACATGAAATACTTTTGGAAGCCTGGCCTTTTGGGATGGTAGCTCATTGGTGACCTCGATTTCTTCCATTCTTCTTAGTCCTTAAATCTCTTTTGTGGGGAGGAGAGTGGGTTTAGTTTCTGTAATTTATGTTTTCCACAAATTTATGCATTCAATCAACATTTTCAGTTGTATTATCATAGATATTTGAAAGAGATATTATTTCCATTGAATAATATTTCCTACATTATTTCTCTCTTTTCCCTAAGGAGGTTAGTTAGATGTTTAGTAACTTTTTTCAGCCAAGAACACTGATATTTATCCACAAATTATACAGTTTAAAGTATGTTTCTGGGACTTAAGTATTGTCAAGAAAGTGATTTTTAACTTGTTTAATGCTTATGAATATTTTACATGTTAATAAATATTCCTGGTTTTTTGTGTGTTGTTTGGAGACCATAGTTTTGTCATCTTTCCTTGAGTCACTGAGGTTTTTGATCAGAATTAGAGGCAGTGGTTTGTTAGCCAGATCTCTTGTTTTCCACGAGCTCCTCTCCCATGTGGGAGGATTCTTGCTCAAGCCACAGTGGCTTAGCCTAAGGTGACATTAGATTCTGGGTTAGTGGACAAATAGCCCAAACATGGCCAGCATCATTCCTCTGGCATCACGGACCTGGGTTATGGAGATCAGAATCACTCAACAAGTTGAAGCTGAAATTGTTACAGTTTAGCTGCTGTAGATGGTATCTTCAAAGTGCTCTTGGTGGAGCCTACAGGAAGCTTTCAGTGAGACTGACCATTTCATGCCTTCTCATTGGACTGTACCACATAGAACTATCGAATCATATTTGCCATTGTGTGGTTTATTGGCAGGGTTTCCTCGAATTACATTTCATCTAATTAGAAATTGTGTGTGTACCCAGTACTTCATTTGAATACAGGGCCTATACATGGGCACCACCCTGTCACCAACCAGTATCTCTTTCATTCCAAGGTACTGAAAACAATGTCTGTCATGGCTGAGCATCCTTCTAAATCTTACTTTAACATAAAGGGCTTTAAGAAAGTCATTTCCAAAACACAGAAGGGGAAGATGTGAAAAGAGATGCTGCAGAGACAGTTGAGTAACTGTCTATATTTACATCTATGTTTACAGGGTTCTGAAGCAATTTCATCCTTATATCAGCACTACATTAAATTCCTTGGGCATCATGAATGATTTTCTTATTGACATCTTTGAGCACATCACCACCAAGGCTGGCTGCCTGGTTGCTACACTGAGTGCTCCACTATCACCTCCAGAGACATCCAGATCACCCGAGCCCGATGCTGTCTGGGGATATCCACAAGCACACTGTATTCAAAACCAAAGGTAAGAACCATGTTCCAGTAACGTTGAATCTACTTTAGTTCTTGAAGTGTGATGTCCTGCTAATTTTAAAACATCTTCTTTTTTTGCTACAACAAACTAAATATTATCAATTTTAGTTTAATGTATCTATGGTCCAATTTGTTTAAAAAATAAAATAGTGGGTTATACTTAATAATGTTGCATTATACCACTTTACTAATGAGTCAGTTCTTTTAGTTATTTTTGTAGGTCAGCCATTCATTGGACCTGTAAGATGTTATCTACATTTTTCATTCCCATTCCCTCACAAATATATGCTGAAATTTTCCAGAGATACCTTATATATTATATCCAACAGATTAATTGCAGGAACATATATAAGAATTCAGCAGACTTCCATTAGAATAAATATTAAAGAGATTTTCAAATAAAAAAGTCCATCTCCTTATGACTTGTTTTAGAAAACACATTTTTCATATAAATTTACAATGTAAGTTTACAGGATGTCATGGATATTTTATTGTAAGTTTAAAATGAATTAATATAAATATATTAAAAATTTCTGTTTTACTATTTAATATAATAAATATTAACAGATATGACTACATGAAATTGTAAAGCTTCATTATTTTTAAACTGAAAATAGCCTCTTTCTCAGGGGTTTTGCCACAAGAGAGGAAGGCCATTCTTTTCCATACTTTCACCATACAAAATTCATTTGCATATTTATAGACTGGAATTATTTCCATTTCTTTAAGTAACTAAAAGCGTACAGAGCTATAAAATTGCTCCTATAGAATCAGAATCAAACAACCCAGAAGGGTGTACTATAGCTAACACACAATTTTCCTTTGAAGAACATTTTTTCCTATAGCTTTTCTATTTTTGATAAACATTAATTTCAAAGTATGGTTATTCTTGACCACAAAATAAGGCTGAACTCATTAGATTTGGCTTGTTTATTTACACAGATACAGCAGAAATCCTAATTTACTATATAGTCCTTCTTTAGTATTCATTGCTAAGAGTTTTCATAATGATGATCACATTGGACTTTTTTACTGTATTAAAAAATATATATAACACAAAATGTACCATATAAATAATTTTTGGTGTACAGTTTAGTGACATTAAATATATTCACATTGTTGTGCAACCGTTATCACCATCTGTCTCCAGACTTTTTCATCTTCCCAAACTGAAGCTGTACCCATTAAACGACAACCTCCCATTCCCCCCACAACCCCAGTCCCTCGTAACCACCATTCTACTTTCTGTCTCTATGAATTTGACTATTCTAGGTACCCCATATAAATGGAATCATACAATATTTGTTTTTTGTGTCTGACTTATATCACTTAGCATAATGTCTTCAAGGTTCATCGATGTTATAGCATGTATCAGAATTCTATTCCTTTCTAAGGTTAAATAATATTCCACTGTATGTCTATATCACATTTTATTTATTTATTCATCCCTTGGTGGACACTTGGGTTGTTTCCATCTTTTGGCTATTGTGAATAATGCTGTTATTGACCATTGGCATACAATATCTATTCACGCTCCTGTTTTCAATTCTTTTGGGTATGTACTTAAAGTGGAATTAATGGATCATATATTAATTATATGTTTAATTTTTTGAGGAATTGCCGTGCTATTTTCCACAGTGGCTGTACCATTCTACATTTCCATCAACAATGCACAAGGGTTCCAGTTTCTCTGCATCCTTGCCAATACTTGTTATTTTCTGTTTTTATTTTTGTTTTTTCTCATATAGTAGCCATCCTAATGGATGTGAAGTGGTATCTCATTGTGTGGTTTGGTTTGCATTTCCTTACTAATTAGTGGTGTTGAGCATCTTTTCGTGTACTTATTGGCAATCTGTATATCTCCTTTGGAGTAATAGTCATTCAGGTCCTTTGCCGAGTTTTTAATTGGATTTTTTTTTATTGTTGAGTTGTAGGAGTTCTTTATATATTCTAAATATTAGTCCCTTATGAGATATATGATTTGCAAATATTTTCTCCCATTGCATGGACTGCATTTTCACCATGTTGATAGTATCCTTTGATGCACAGAAGGTTTTTATTTTGATAAAATCCAATTTATCTATTTTTTGTTGCCTGTGCTTTTGTTATTCAAGAAATCATTGCCAAATCTAATGGCATGAAGGTTCCCCCCTATGTTTTCTTCTAAAAGTTTGATAGTTTTAGATTTACACTTAGGGCTTTGATCTATTTTGAGTTTATTTTTGTATACGGTGTAAGGGAAGTATCTAACTTCATTCTTTGACATGTGGATATTCAGTTTTCCTCACATATTCATTGAAAAGACTGTCCTTTCCCTCATGGAACGGTCTTGGCAACCTTGTCAAAAATCAATTATCATATATGTGAGAGTTTATTTCTAGGCTCTATTCTATCTCATTAGTTTATTTGTCTGTCCTTAATGCCAGCACCATACTATTTTGATTACTGTAGAGTTTTGGTAAGTTTTAAAATCTGGTAGTGTGAGACCTCCAACTTTGTTCTTCTTTCTCAAGGTTGTTTTAGTTATTCAGTATCCCTTGAGATTCCATATGAATTTTAGGATGCATTTTTCTATTCCTGCAAAAAATATCATTGCATCATTGGGATTTTGATAGTGATTGAATCTATAGATCACTTTGATTAGTACTGACATCTTGACAATATTAAGTCTTTCAATCCATGAATACAGAATGCATTTCCATTTATTTCTGTCTTTTAAATTTTCTTTCATCGACATTTTGTAGTTCTGAGTGCAGATGTCTTTTGCCTCCTTAGTTAAGTTTATTCCTAATTATTATATTCTTTTTGATGCTATTGCAAATGGAATTGTTTTCTTAATTTCCTTTTTGGGTTGTTCATTGTTAGTGTATAAAAATGCTACTGATTTTTATGTGTTGGTTTTGTATCCTACAACATTGCTGAATTTATTAGTTTGAACAGTTCTTTTGTGGAATCCTTAAATTTTTCTACAAACTAGGTAATGTCACCTGTGAACAGAAATAATTTTACTTTCCTTATAACTTGAATGGTTCTTTTTATTCATGTAATTGCTTTGTCTAGAACTTCCAATATTAGTTTTAATGCAGGTGTCTTGTTCCTGATCTTAAAGGAAAAACTTCCAAGCTTTCACCATTGAATTTTATGTTAGCTGTGGATTTTTCACACTGGATTTTTAAAAGCCTCTTATTATTTGCTCATCCTGAGGCTATAAAGGAAACTCAAGAAACTTTTCTCACTGGATTTCACCTGCACTATATAAAATTTGGGCCAATTCTTTCTTCTGGAGATTATCAAACTATCTCAAAGGTCCTGGCCTTCGTTTCTCACCTGTAAAGCTGGGACCCTGAAAGCCAGGTACTAAGTCGGTTTTCCTCAGTGGGCTCTCTAGTTTAAACCTTAATTCTCTAACTGTAGCTGGTTTATACTTGATTAAGTGAGCATCATTCTCAAATATGATATTTCAGACAAGGCCTTATTTGCATAACCAAATTTGCCAATTATTAATATATCCTGTTTAAAAGGAGGACAAGTTCTTGTTGAACCTGTATAGATCACTATATTACCATGAAAAATAGAGTATCTAATTCAAATTTGTGAATTCTACAGAGGGTGGGGGTATCAGAGAGAAAAAGATAATTTGCAAATGTTTTGTTTCAGTTTATGAATGCCAAGTCTACTCAATTGTTATGGGTTAGAGATATGTAAGAAAGACAAGGCTGCGTTATATGTCCAGAACATAGAACAACATCAACAATATTAAAAAAAACGACAAGAATCCCTCATCAGATAATTCAATCATATATGATTAACTCTTGTTCTGATGGATTTGGGGTTAGCGATCTCATGAATCCATCTGCTTCTCAATTTAAAAAATTCTGGAAATCCTCAGTCTATTGGTATGGTTTTAAAGTTGTTGAAGCAGTGACTTCAGAAGTTAGCCAGGCGCAGTGGCTCATGCCTGTGATCCCAGCAGTTAGGGAGGCTCAGGCAAGAGGATTGCTTGAGGCCAGGAATCAGAGACCAGCCTGGCCAAAATAGACCTCCATCTCTGCAAAAAACAACCAACCAACCAACAACAACAACAACAACAAAAACACCTCAGCCTGGCATTTGGTGCACACCTGCAGTTCCAGCTACTTGGGATCCTGAGGCAGGAGGATTGCTTGAGCCCAGGAATTAGAGGCTTCAGTGAGCTGTGATCACAACACTGCATTACAGCCTGGGTGACAGAGTGAGACCCCCATCTCAAAAAAAAAAAAAAAAAAAAAAAAAAGAATCAGCAGCAGCAGCTAGTACCTTTCATGTGTCAAAAGACTAAAATACATAGCATAGTTTTGGGGAGAGGGATACAGCTCCTTTCCAGCACCCTAACATATTTGCATGTATTCACATAGGCCATGAAGGCAAAGGTTGAACCCCTGCTCATCTAAATCTTGAAATAATAACTTTTTGGTCTTGCTTGAGCATGAGAGCATGGCAAGTCTCTGAGCAGCTGTTAACCACACCATTTCTCACTCGCCTCCGTATCTAGCAGGAGACTATCATGAGAGTTTCTTATTGCCTCTTGGATTCTGATGAGGTGTGATTCGTTCTGCGCTACTTCTTTGGGTTACAGCTGCAGGCTGTAAAACTTTTTAGCTGCATTTATCATTTTTTTGTGGTGGCAACATTCACAGCCTATTCTGTTAGTTATCTTGAACTATACAATACATTGTTATTTGCTATAAGTCACCCTACTGTGTAATAGAACACCAAACTTATTCTTCCTGCCTAACTGTAACTGACTACCCCAATTTGATCATTATACTATGTATACATGCATCGAAACATCACATTGTAGCCCATAAATATATACAATTATCATGTGTCAATTATAAATAAAAATTAAAATACTGTGGCTGTACAGCACTGACTTCTTAGGAACAGGATGTCCTCTCACACATGTTGAAGTCATTTGGCCCCTTTTGTTTTGCCCAATACAAGGGACAATTTGCTGCTCATTAAAAAAATATTTATGTAAGTAATAAAGTCTCTGAATCTGATAAGAGCTAAGTGTTTCTTTACTGACCAAATCTATCACCCTGCTTAGTGTTGACATCCATTTCCTCAGGGCTCTGAGACAGTCCTCCTTTCTTGGAGAGACAAACTCCAGCCTGTGACTGATTGCAGAGTCTTCTGGCAAGCATCAGAACAAAACAAAAACTACTTGTGGATGACAGAGGCTTAAAATGGGGCTGTGGTTAATTTATTGATGGTAATTTTCTGAAGTGAAAGAACTGATGTGTCTATAACAAGAATAATGCAATCGACAGAAAATTTGGTTATTTCTGTGACACAAAGGATATAAAGTTAATCCACAAAGTTTTAAACACAATGTATATAAAGATAGTCATTATACAGATTTTCAATGAAGACAGTGAATATTACATCTGATATACAAAAAAAACAGATGAACATAATTTTTATAAAGGAAAAATATTTGGATTTAATAATTCAGGAAAACACAATGTACATAATATACCATGAGTATATTAAGAATTCAGTAGTAATATATACCAATAGAATATCAAGTTGAGATTAAGTCCAGAGTAGATCCTAAACATCTATAATTTAATAAAGCCTCATAGGAAATATTTTACAGGTATATGTACACAGGTTTAACTAGGTATCATTCTGTAACTTGCAATTTTCACCAAATATTGTTTCTGAAATTTATCTGCATTCTAATTGCTGTAGCTTTAGTCCATTCATTTTTACTGGTATATTGTATTCCATTGTATGATTGTAGTATGATTTATCCAGAATAATCTGTGGATGGACATTTCAATTGTTTTCAGATTTGTGCTGTTAAAAAGAATGGTGCACAAATATTAATTTTACCTGTTTTTAAACATACCAGTGGGATTATGCAGTATTCCCTTTTTTGTGCTTGGCTTCTTTTGTGTGTGTGTGTGTGTGTGTGTGTTTTACACTTTGAAGACATTTTATTTTACTAATAATTTTTTTTATTATACTTTAAGTTCTAGGGTACCTGCGCACAACGTGCAGGTTTGTTACATATGTATACTTGTGCCATGTTGGTGTGGTGCACCCATCAACTTGTCAGCACCCATCAACTCTTCATTTACTTCAGGTATAACTCCCAGTGCAATTCCTCCCTCCTCCCCCTCCCCATAATAGGCCCCGGTGTGTGATGTTCCCCTTCCCGAGTCCAGATGATCTCATTGTTCAGTTCCCACCTATGAGTGAGAATATGCGGTGTTTGGTTTTCTGTTCTTGCGATAGTTTGCTGAGAATGATGGTTTCTAGCTACATCCATGTCCCTACAAAGGACACAAACTCATCCTTTTTTATGGCTGCATAGTATTCCATGGTGTATATGTGCCACATTTTCTTAATCCGGTCTGTCACTGGTGGACATTTGGGTTGATTCCAAGTCTTTGCTATTGTGAATAGTGCTGCAATGAACATACGTGTGCATGTGTCTTTATAGCAGCATGATTTATAATCCTTTGGGTATATACCCAGTAATGGGATGGCTGGGTCATATGGTACATCTAGTTCTAGATCCTTGAGGAATCGCCATACTGTTTTCCATAATGGTTGAACTAGTTTACAATCCCACCAACAGTGTAAAAGTGTTCCTGTTTCTCCACATCCTCTCCAGCACCTGTTGTTTCCTGACTTTTTAATGATTGCCATTCCAACTGGTGTGAGATGGTATCTCATTGTGGTTTTGATTTGCATTTCTCTGATGGCCAGTGATGATGAGCGTTTTTTCATGTGTCTGTTGGCTGTATGCATGTCTTCTTTTGAGAAATGTCTGTTCATATCCTTTGCCCACTTTTTGATGGAGTTGTTTGTTTTTTTCTTGTAAATTTGTTTGAGTTCTTTGTAGGTTTTGTTTTTTGTTTTTTGTTTTTTTTTTTGAGATGGAGTCTCGCTTTGTCGCCCAGGCTGGAGTGCAGTGGTGCGATCTCGGCTCGCTGCAAGCTCCGCCTCCCGGGTTCACGCCATTCTCCTGCCTCAACCTCCTGAGTAGCTGGGACTACAGGCGCCCACCACCACGCCCAGCTAATTTTTTTTGTATTTCTATTAGAGACAGGGTTTCACTGTGTTAGCCAGGATGGTCTCAATCTCCTGACCTCGTGATCCACCCGCCTCGGCCTCCCAAAGTGCTGGGATTACTAGTAGGTGTATATATTTATGGGGTACATGAGATGTTTTGATACAGTTATGCAATGTGAAATAATCACATCACAGAACATGAAGTATCCATTCCCTCAAGCATTTATCCCTTGTGTTACAAACAATCCAATTATACTCTTTTAGTTATTTTAAAATGTATAATAAAATTACTATTGACTATAATCTCCCTGTTGTGCTACCAAATACTAGGTCTCATTCATTCTGACTACTTTTTGTGCCCATTAACCATCCCTCCTTCCCCTTCATCCTTCCACTACCTTCTCCAGCCTCTGATAACCATCCTTGTACTCTCTATTTCCATGAGTTCAACTTTCTTTTGCTCAACATAATGTCTGTAACACTTAAGAAACATATCAACCAAGTGCAATATGGGGACCTTGTTTGGACCATAATTGGAACAAACCAACTGTACAAAAAGCGTTTTTGCAACAATTGATATTGATATTTGATATTAATGAGTTACTATCAAAATTTTTTCAAGGTGTGACAATGGTATTGTGCTTATGTTAAAAAGAGCTCTCATCTTTTAGAAATTCATACTGAAATACTTATGGCTGAAAATATGTTATTTGCTTCAAAATGGTGGAGGTGGGAAAATGTGGAGTATACGACTATGAATTGATAATTCTTGGACTTAGGTGATGAGAAATGGGTGTTTAATAGACTATTTTCTCTACTTTTGTATATATTTGAAATTTTCCATAGTAAAAAGGTTTTTAAAGAAGAGTGGTGCAGAGGTCATTTTGTACAAATCTCCTTGTATACATCTGCTATCTATCTATCTATCTATCTATCTATCTATCTATCTATCTATGGGTCCGTTTGAGGTGTTATCAAATAGGCACAGTCTGCTAGATATGACCAAAATGTTCTGCAAAGTCTATATGTATGCCAGGTCACAATCCAACCAATTGTGTATGGAAGGTCTCATTGGTCTACCTTGTTCATCTAAAGAGGAGGTTGAGTGCATGGTTACAAACACGGGCCATTTAGTCAAGCACATGGGGATTGAGATAGCAGCTCTTTCTCTTAGAAGCTGTGTGACCCTGGAACCCATACTTAACCTCTCTGAAACTCAGTCTTATAATCTGTAAAAGGAAATCCTGATACCAAATAGAATATCTAGAACATATAGAAAGACAGCATTTGTCTGTTTCCTTCCCATTCTATCTTTTTTAAAGAGAGATTTTATTTTTAACCTCAAGATCATTGCTATGTCTTAGCATTCGGGGAATGTTAAAAGGAGAAGAAAAAGTAAACATGCTCGTGTACTTATGTAACAGATTCAAGGCCATTTCTGTGAGAAAGAATGTTATAGAATGAGTTGTCTGATAAAAACGGGTGGGAAAAAAGTGCACACTTTCCTATTGAATGGTTGTACCTTTCCTGTGGTCTTTGTGGCTTTGTGGGTCCAATAGTTTCAATTTAGGTTTCCCATGATTTAAGAGTCTGAGATCTTCTTGGAGCTCCAGAAACACTAGGCATTTGGTGACTGTGGGTCTGCAGGGAGGGACACTGGAACAAGAATCAGGAGCTCTGCCTGAATTTCAGTGCCCGAGCCTTCACTGTTGACGGGATGTCAGGTGAGTCATTTCCTCTCTCCTCTCCTCAGCTACCAAAGAGGATAACATCAGGGAGCCAAGTCAGTGGGAGTCTGGTACCTACGTTGAGGATTTACTATGTTCCAAGCACTGTACCATTTGCATTATTTGCATTTCTCTCTTTTAGTCAAGTACTTTTACTCAAGTGACCTTCATGAAGCAAAGTCCATTATCCCAGAGAACAACATTGGGAATCTAATTTAGATGAGAGGGGGGGCACAGAAATCCCTTGTGAGAAATTACCTTTAAATGGCAGCCTGAAGTGTGAATAGGAGAAAGCTAGGGTGGGAGAGACTCCCAGGCAGTGGGAGCAGCATGTACAAAGGCCCTGAGGTGGGAAGTAGCTTGGCCCATTTGGGCTGGGGGGAGGCCAGTGTAGCAGAGTGAGTGTGAGAGGGGAGTGGCCTTAGATGAGGGTAGTAAGGAACACTGGGCAGAGTGAACAGGTCTCTGCAGGCTATATAATACAGAGTCCGCATTTTACCTGCTGAGTTTTGGCAAGGCACTGGAGAGTTGTAAACACACATGATCCCATTTGCTTTTGGCAGCCTGAAAGGTGTTGGACGCTGAGGGTAAAAATACTGCTCTCAGAGTCGAACGAAGCAGAGCAGCCATGAGGAGTAACCCTGTGGATGGAGCCTCTGCTGCTGAAGTGACAGAAGTCTGTCCTATTTACTGTGGAAACCTAACATTGGGCTGGTGACAGTGGTAATGAGGACATGTGACAGGACATGGAGCTGGCCGGTGGGACTCTCCTAATTCCTCTACTCCAGTGAACGCGTTGCCCGAGGTGAAGAGGGTTGGAGGACAGATGGTCCCTCACAGAATTTAGGTCTGGCTCTAGACCATGTTAAGAGACGACAAAGGTCACTGAGACACATGGTTCCACTTCCTTCATATAGGTCTTTTAAAATGTATATATGTATATATTTTGAAACAGGGTCTCACTCTGTCCCCCAGGCTGGAGTGCAGTGACGATCATAGCTCCAGCTCCTAGACTTGAGCAATCCTCCCACCTCAGCCTCCAGTGTAGCTGGGACCACAAGTGCATGCCACCATGCCCAGCTAATTTCTTTTTTTTTTTTTTTGTAGAGACAAGGTCTCACTATGTTGCCCTGGCTTGTCTTGAACTTCTGGGCTAAAGTGATTCTTCCGCCCCAGCCTCCCCAGGTGCTGGGATTACAGGCTTGAAACCACCACACCTGGCCCCTTGTATAGAATTTTTAAAAGCAGAAACACCTAGAAATTCTTCTTTTTGTGACAAAAGGCCCATATTCTTCCATTACATTTTCCCTATTATAATCATATCCAGCCACAATTCTTGATCCTTCTGATATTGTTTAAAAGATATTATTATTCACCAGAGCATAACCATTTCCCTTAATGAATTATAATTCAGAAGGAGCATAGATCACATTTATTTAAACTTTTAGCTGTATCCTACTGAACATAATTTATTTTTGTGGTTTTATGTCATAAATCATATGGAACTACTTATCATTCCTAAATTAATTTTAATGGAACAACGAGACAAGTGTGTTTTAAGTGTATATTGAAAACCACTTTTATTCTCCTCTGTACCCTTACTGCTTATCAGAATATCTTCCATAGATACCGATTTGTAATAGATTATAAATATTTTACATGTCGTTTAAAATGTCCCCACAGCTAGACAAAGTGAAATTCTGTTTCCTGACCAGCATTCCCCATCTTACTCTCTAAAGGTAACCACTGCTACACTGATTTATTTATTTTAAGATACCAAATTGCAATCACAAAATAACACTGATGTGCTAGTTGTGTTCTTCACATAACAAGGAGCACACTTTTAAAAATCATTTTCATTAAGCTATTATTTAAAGTAAAATTCACTGTCTTTAATGTACAGTTCTTCAAGTCTTGAAAAGTGCATACAGTTGTGCAAGTATTACCACAATCAAGCTGTACAACAGTTGCATCACTCCAAAAAGGGGCATCTTGTGCCCCTTTGCAGTCAGCCTGTTCTCCACACCCCAACCCTGGCAATGAACTATTTGTTTTCTGACCCTACAATTTTGATAGCTGTAGATTTTCATTTTGCATTTTCATTTTAATTCTGTTCTATGTATTTTTTATTTCCCTTGAGGCTTCCTCTTTGACTCATGAATTAACTAGATATGCGTTTAATTTCCAAGTTCTTGGCAACTTTTCTGTTGTCTTTTGTTATTAATTTCTAGTTTTATTCACTATCGTGAGATAACACATTCTATTCGGTTTCAATTTGTTAAAGTTGGTTTTATGATCTAAGATGTAGTCTGTCTTGCTTAGTGTTTCATGTGCACTTGGAAAGAGTGTGTGTTCTGCTGTTTTGGGGTGGAGTGTTCAGTAAATGTTAATTAGATGCAGTTGGTTGATGGTGTTGTTCAGTTCATCTATAACTTTACTGAGTTTTGGTTTACCAATTCTATCTATTACTGAGAGAAGAGTGTTGAAGACCCCCCATTATAATTTATCTATTTCTCTTTCAGTTCCATCAGTTTTTGCTTCATGTATTTTGAGGCTCTGTGTGTGTGTGTGTGTGTGTGTGTGTGTATGCATATCTATATATATGCACTTAGAATTGTTATATATTCTTGCTTAATTGGCCTTTTTTATCCCTAGTAATTTTGTTTATTTTCAAGTCTACTTTGTTTGATAATATAGATGCACCAGCTTCTTTTTGACCAATGTTTGCATGGTATTTCTTCAATCATTCTATTACTTTTAAACTATCGATATCATTTATATTTGAAGTGAGTTTCTTGTAGACAGTGTATAGTTGGGCTGTTTTTATTTTTGTTGTTTTAAAAAAATCCATTCTGATAACCTCATCTAATATGTGTTTATACCATTAACATTTAATGTAATTATTGATATGTTTCCATTTAGGTCTACTACTTTATATCCCCTCTGATTTTCATTACCTTGTTTCCTCTTTCTTGGATTCCTTTGGTTTATTTGAACACTTTTTAGTACACCATTTCAATTTTTCTCTGGTGATTTTGAATGTAGCTCTTTGCATAACATTTTTGTGGTCACTCTATAAATTAAAATCTACCTACTTAACTTTTTACAGCCTATTTAGAATTATTGTTTTACCACTTCAATTAATATATAGAAACCTCACCTTAAAAAGTCCCCTTACCATCCCTGCTTTATGCTATAGTTTCCTTATATATTATATCTATGTTGAAACATACATAAATATCTATTATATATAAATTATTTAGAACCCCACCAGTCAATATTATATTTTGCTGTGGTTTTCCAACATTTTTCATGCTTTTGGAAACCTATTCAGCTATATATTCATATTTACTTCCTCCTTAGAATTCCTTAGAGTCCCAAATTGGGGCAGGAATTAGCAAGAATGAGAAATTTGCCATTCAGTGTTTAAAAATTGTCAATAATATTATAATTTAAAAGCAATATAAGTCATTAATAGAAATTTAAGCAGTATCCTGGGCAGCATCAAATGCCAGTGCCCACAAAGATTAGATAGAGTATTCAGAGCCCTGGCAATTTCAGGACACAATGGGAAAAGCTTTAGAATAATTCAAGGTTCCACTACTGAGCAGGCATTTAAAGCAGTTTCCCTGAAGTACTTAACCTGCCCTTTCTATACCCTGATCTGAATTATATAATTAAATAGGTAACTTGAATAAGTGTTAAGATTAAATAATATATATACATTTTATAATTTATAAAATTTAGAGTACCACTTATTTACATTACTTTTGTAAACATTAATTTTCTACTATCAAGATCATTTTTCTTAGAGAAAATATCAGTTTTTCTGACTGAGCACTTTCTGTCTACCACCTTAAAAACCAGTCAATTCAAAAAATCACCATATCCTGGTCTCTTAGCTCCAAGGGCAGGATTTCATTTATATTATCATCATCATCACCACCACCACCACCATCAACCCCCAAAAGAGGTTGCTGAATGTGTATCCATGAGGAAGTATAAAATAATCAGTCCCTAAGTTCCTGTAGCCAATGGTCTACATAAAAGGGTGTTACGTATGTGAAGTGTTTGTCAATGTTCTTTCATTATTACTTCCCCCTAACTACAGGAGACTTTTCAAACATTTTTTTCCTAATCACCCCCTCTCAACTTCAGAAGGTGAGATTTTTAATACCACAGATGTAGTGTATATCTGTTTATGTACTGTAGTCCTTTGGAGGGTCAAAGATTATTGTAATATCTATGAAAACCCTACCCCCAAAATCTAATTTTTGGCCCCTTGGGCATAATGCCACATATATTGAGAATGCATGGTATATTGTGATTAGGACAAAATTTGGGACCCTATTCCTCCTCCATCCACCTCTTGGTCCATACTAGAAAATATATCATGACCAGATGCTCAGCCACAATAGACCATCCACAGAGCTGCCTCAAGTGTTGATATGGAGCAGTGCTCAGGTCCCTACTCCTGGAGGAGACTGTAGACCTCTAACCTCATCCCTGTCTGGAAGAAGTTTCCCTTCCTTACTCTCACTGTATCTTCAGAGGTCCTCTCTTCCCTACCAAGTGAAAAACAGCCCAATCATTTCTATAAATTTAAGTTTTCATAAAGGATGGAAGAAACACGAATTTCGAATAGCTTCTGCTTCCATCTCTGCCATAAACTTCCCTTGAGGCAAGGGGAAGGGGCACTCCCTGATGCAAGGAGGATAAACACAGGGAGAATAGAGATTAACCACCTCAACAGTACGTGTCCTGATATATTTGCTAAAGCTATGCAATTAGCCAGTAAAGGGACTCAGGCTGCCAGGTTCTATCTCTGGCTCTGGCAGAGGCCTGATGAGAAACCTCTTTGCCATCTAGCTCTGTGGTTAGGAGCATATGCTTTGGAGTCACAGACATCCATGAAGAGAGGATACTGACACCTCACTAGCAAGGCTGTCATGAGATTAAATCCAGACACTAACGTGAAGAACCTGAAGCTGGATCCTCTAAACACTCTGCTCCATAAATATCTGTCTTTCCTCCCTGGAACAGGGAACTCATGTGGCTCCTGAACTGCCCCCTCAGCCAGGACTCCTTAACTAGATTGCAGGTCAGAATCCCAGTGGTATCCTTTTCTAAACCCTCTGTTGAATGTCACTTGTTGGTGGCAATAGGACTTCTGTATCAAAAGACATTCAAGTTATTAATCCATAATAATATGGGCCTCAGAAAATTGATATGCCCATTTTATACCAACACCGTATGTGATTGTTTCCCCTTCATACCATCAGCACCAGGTATTTTCTTTATTGCCAATGTAATCTGCTCATTTTTTCCAGATCTGCCCCATTGCATGAGTCATCCCAAAGGGTCGTTAAGCTTATAGATTAACAATCTCCTCCCCTAGAGCTGCCAGATTTAACAAATAAGCATACATCCAGGACACCCAATTATATTTGAATTTCAGACAAACAAAACAATATTGCATCAGACTAAAAATTATTTGTTGTTTATCCAAAATTCAAATTTAACTGGCTTATAATAAATTCAATCTGGCAACCATACACATGGAGGACTCTGTGAAGTAGAACCAAAGGGCTCCAGTCAACAGCCCCCACTGAGCTCCCAGCACACACCTGCGCCAGTTATCATTCATATGAGTTAGCACTCTCAGATATCCCAGCCAAGTGTAGCCTCCATGACCACAGCCCAGGTGACAGACACCACACGGAGCAAAAAACAACCAGCAGAGCTCAGTCAACACACAGAATCCTGAGAGATAAAAAGCAGCTATTGTTTTGGGGTGTTTTGTTAAGCAGAAATGGATATTCAAAACATGTCATTTGAGTGTACTCTTTCTATCATTGGATAATATAGGTATTCCCTTATTCTAGAAGCCTTAGTAGGACTTTGTTATAATTTTTAGATATAGTCTGTCTGTGGGTTAATATGTGAGTATAAACTTCTGAACATTCCACCAATTCCTTCTTGAAGGGATTTCCAAGATAAATTTTTCTGATGTATGATTTTCATTCTACTCTTGGAATTTAGAGATTAATTCCAATCCTTTTCCATAAGGTGAGCCTCCACTATAATCATGCTTGTTAAGGGAGTAAGAAAGTGTTGTTATGAATGGCTCTACAGGCCACATGAAAAACCACATCCTCAGAAGTTTGCTTGGTGAGTATACAATCAGAACAGAGAGGTATTTATTCACCTTGAGAAGTGTTCCTCAAAGAAGGTGTCCTGGAATATTTTCTCCTGCTATAGAGATAACCTTTAGCAAGGAAGTCACTTTCCTTGAGCACACAAAGACAGGACTCCTTCAGCAGATAGCAGATGGAATGTGCATTTTAGTTCTTGACGTTTGTGGCTGTCTCAGCGTAGCCCTGCTGGGTGGATAAGTCTGTCCAATTCTGTAGTTCATTAATAGGAAGCCCACATGCCAGCATATCTAAGACACATTCTCCAATCTCACCTTTATAGGGAATAAAGTTGATGTACTATTCTCCTTATGCTTTTGCCATAACTCTTAGTTGGTTTAGAGCTCAAACTTGGAGTGGGAGTTATTTTGGAGGCCACTTAAAGACCCAAGCATTTTGGAGCAAGATCATAGAAACAGTTGGGAAGCCAGTGAGACCCAGAAAATGGAAGAAGAGCTTTGAGCCTATTGGAATACCCACTCCTGAGGACAGAGCAGAACACATTTTCAAAAAGTTAGTACATAATATTGTACATGTTTATGGGGTACATGTGATATTTTGTTACATGCATAGAATGTGTAATTATCAAGTCAGGATATTTAGGGTATCCATCACCTCGAGTATTTATCATTTCTATATGTTGGGAACATTTCAAGTCCTTTCTTCTAGCTATGTTGAAATATATAATACATTATTGTTAACTATAGTCACGCTTCTCTGCTATAGAACATTAGAACTTATTACTTTCGTATCAAGAGTTTTAAAGGGAAAGGGCCTTGGCTGTGCAACCCATGGTTCTCCTTCTCAACTTGCTAATCAGGTAACTGATTCCTGTGACAGAGAAGGAGTGAGTGTGCAGAGAGGATGGAATTGCTTTTGTCATGGATGCCCCACCACATGGATGAAAATATCAGAAATGGAGGGTAAGAATCCCCCAGGATAACTCAATATCGATGGTCCCTAACTTATGATGGTTCAACTTACGATTTTTCCCTTATAATAGGTTTAGTGATGTATTAAATGCATTTTTGAATTATGATATTTTCAACCTAAAGATAGGATTGTCAGGACATAGCCCCATCCTACGTTGAAGAGCATCTGTATATGATTCCATTGAATAAGTTTCTGCTTACTAAGTAAGTATAAGATTCTTGTCCTGATTCCTTGAAATAACTCTGAGATTCCTTAAATGACATATTTTGGTGTCTCTAGGTCATTCAGTTGCATGATTATAGGCAGTCTCTTAGTTTTCTGCCACAGATGACTGCTTAGCATGATATGTGAGTTGTACATGTTCCCCCTCAGAGGGCTGTCTCATCACCAAGAGCTTTAGGATAGCTCCCTGGGTCTCTCTGTACTGATCATACTCCTCTACTGTCACTTTTAAGCAAATAAAATTCCTGACAACAGAGTCATGCTTTGTTTCCACAACCTGCAAAATTCTTCCAATTGCCTGGGTCCCAGCCTAGTTCCTCTAATTATTACTATTAAGTTTTCTCAGGTGGTGGCCTGAAGAGTGAAGGTGTTTCACTTCCAGGGAAAGGTGAAGGCTTGAAGGGGAGGGTCGTGCAGAAGCATTTTCGGTGTGGAGGACAAGCCTGTGCATCGCGGTTACCATAGTAACCTGATGTCATTTTGGCGACTGTGACAACCATGACGACTTTTTAATGGAGACTGACTTGGCCTGGTGAGGAGAGCAGGGTTTCGTCTTCAGGTGTTTAGACTCAACTGTGGCTGTGGGTACTCTGCGATGTGGAGAGAGGAAGAGATCCCATATCCAAGTTTCCTTGTTCCCGCTTTAGGACAAGTTGCCCTCGCTGTCTGATGAGGCAGGGAGAAGTAGGACTCTTTTGGCCCCAATGAATGTGGTGTCCTACTCCAGGGGTGTCCCGGAGCTACTTTCCAAGTAAAGGCAAGGTGCCAAAAAATGAGACAGGTAAATACTCTTTCTGAGCCTAGGGTCTTCCTCTGTGAAATGGGGATAAAAATGCTCACCCACAGGATTGCTGGAACCTTCAGTGATACAGGTGCAAGCCGGTAGGTAGCCCTGTGGTTACTGCAGGAGGGTGAATGTCTGTATGAATTCAGGCCTCTTATTCCTTTTCAAATTTGTTGTTGGGAGATAGATGGGAAAAGGAGAAGAAAAAGGCCCTGGTGAGAAACCCATTGTATCTCTGGTTGTTATGATCACTACCCAATTGTATCATTGTCATTGGTCACTGACTCAGTGCCTAGCTTAATGCCTGGCACATAGTTACTCTAAGAAAGCACAGTGATTGCTGGATTCTCTCTGTCCCTGTGCAGCTCTTCATCAGGTGACTGAGCTCATATCAAGTGTCTGAAGAAGGTAGGTTTTAAGGATCTGGGTCATGATGATTGCTGAAGCTTCTATTCCAGATTTGAAGGGCAGCAGTACTAAGGAGACCCCCAACACTTCCTTCCCTGGTGGGATATGACACCTGGCTCAAGTGAGCTCATAGATCTGGGCAGAAGCATGTTGTGGAATAGCCCTGTGAGGTGTATAAAATAGCCTACAAGCAGAGAAACTCCTTTCATCTCATCATTGGAGAAGAGGTTTAGCAGGTGGAATTTCCTTCCATCAGCAGTTATGTGCTTTGTGGTAGCTTTTGAGGCCCATGTTAAAGATGCCTTTCATTGTCACAAAGCAATGAATAGTTCATTTGGGGAAGCAACTTGATGTTTAACATGTATTTGCAATAAATTTACATATATTTTTCTGTCTATATAAATAATCATCAGTGATTCCTATGTATCTCTCAAATGGATATGGAAATATGCAGTCGTTAGGTCTTTCTAGCATTTTGAGATTGTAATATAAATTATATAAATTATTTCCTGGTGACCATGGTATTTTTCCATCCTATAATAATTTTTTAAGCCAGAGATTTTGCAAGTGTTAGTTAAGATGTCAGTTGCTATACCTTAATAGTTTCAGAAATAAGAATTACCCCAGAATTCGCTCTATTATAATGATACTAAGACATGTTCCCTAAAATAAACAGTTACTCTTAAGTATCATCATCATTATTTTCTTAGAATGTAATATTTTTATTTTTGTACTTCAAAAAGAAATGAACATCCACTTTTCCAAAAATATTTAAACATTGCAAGTGATTATTATGGTTATATGTAGTGCAGAACGATTGGATCAGACATAGTAAGGATAAGTACATCCCTGACTTGTACTTTACAAAGAGGGTTTTGGGAACTCAGTATTTAAGGGCAGAGAGCAAGAGGGAAAAAGGGAGGGAAGGTAGGCAGTGAGGCAAATGGTTACATTCTTCTGAGGTGCTAATTAGCACTCAGTAAATCTGAGTTTTACATAATATAAGATTTGAAAAGAGAGAGGAAAGAGTCAATTATATATTCATTTCAGAGTAGGTGGAAGAGTGATTGATCTTGTCTTTGTTCTGGGAAGGTAAGCTTGTAATTGACACTGTCAGTGTAAGATTTAACAGAACTCAGTTTTAGGAGTTAAACTTTGGTTGCAGACCTAAGGTTACGATTGGCATGTGTTGGTTTTATAGGGGGATATGTATCCTGAAAGATTTAGGGGCTAGCAAGGAATCTCCTTGTGAGCAACATTTGAGGAAGGTCATCTGGGAAAGTATAATGCTTTTTACTGTTGTGGGAATCTGGTTTATGTATTATGCTATGACACAGGGTTGTGAAATTGCAGCTATCTGGGGACAAAGGTTGGTAATGTTGCACAATTCATTTCCCAGGCTTAACTTTTCCCTTGGCGTGATGAATTTGGGGATCCTGAAGTTTCATGTTATTTTACATATTTGACCTAATTATTTTTAGATTTATCCATATTGTTGTATGTATGAATAGTTCCAAATTTGTTCATTTATGCTTTGGATGTTGCTATTTGTGTCATATCTAAGAAATCTTCACTTAAGCTAAGATCGCAACAATTTTCTGTTATGTTTTCTTCTTGAAAATTTATAGTTCTGGCTTTTAAGTTTAAATCTTTTAAGATCCACTTTGAGTTTTTTTATGATGTGATATATAGATAAAAGTTTATTTTTGTTATCTACCTGTTCCAGCACAAGTTGTTGAAAGGTTGATCTTTTCTGCACTGAATTGTCTGCATTGTTGTCAAAAATCAGTTGTCCTTATATTTGTGGGTCTATTTCTGGACTCTATACTTTGTTCCTTTGATATACATTTCTTCCTTGAAGGCAATAATGCACTGTTTTGGTTAATGTAAATTTTTAATGAAACATAAATTAGGTAGTGTTTGTCCTCCAACTTTGTTATTTTACAAAGTTGTTTTTCATAGTTTAGGGTCATTTGCATTTCCACATGATTTCTGGAATAAGTTTATTGATTTCTTCTTAAAAATATATGCTAACATTTCTATTGGAGTTGCATAGAATCTATACATCAGTTTGAGGAGAGTAGATATCTTGACAATACTGAGGGTTCTGACTCATGATGATGACATTTCTCTTCATTTATTTAGGTCTTCTTTAACTTCTCTCAGCAATGTTTTGTGGTGTTCAATGTACAGGCCTTGCACACATGTGGACAGATTATCCTCATGTATTTCATACTTTTTGATGCTATTATAAATGGCAGTATTTCTTTCTTTAGGCTAGAGTGCAGTGATATGATCACAACTCATTATAGCTTCGGGCTTCTGGGCTCAAGTGATCCACCCGTCTCAGCCTACCGAGCAGGTGGGACCACAAGTGCGTGCCACCATGCCTGGCTAATTAAAAAATTAAAAAAATTTTTTTAATAGAGGTAGGGTCTTGCTTTGTTGCCCAGGCTGGTCCCAAACTCCTGGTCCCAAACTATCCTCCCACCTTGGCCTCCCAAAGTGCTGAGATTACAGGCATGAACCACCATGCCTGGCCTAATGGCAGTATTTTCAATTGCAATTTCAATGTATTATATTTTTACTGAATCGTCAGAAGCTGAGTGTTTAACAGTAGCTGCTGGGGAACCTTTTTGATTGAAAGCACAGGCTACTCTAGGGTAGAAAAGATGCTTAATACTTAATGTCTGTATTAGTCAAGGTTCTACAGAGAAACAGAACCAATAAGATATCTATATATCCATATATCTTTATATAAATATATAAATATTATATATATATATATATATATATATATAAAGATATTTATTTTAAGGAACCGGCGTCTGTGATTCTGGACGCTAGGTGAGTCCAAAATTTGATGGGGGAGGCCAGCAGGCTTCAGACTCAGGAAAGAGTTGAAGTTAAAGTCCAAAGGCAGTGTACTGATAAACTAGGAAGAGCCAATATTACAGATGAAATCTGAAGAGTGAGCTGGCAGAATTCCCTCTTCTTTGGAGGATATCAGCTTTTTATTCTATTTAGGACTCCGGCTGACTGGATGAGACCCACCCACACTGGGGAGGGCAATCTGCTTTACTTAGTCTGCCAATTTAAATGTAAATTTCATCCAAAAACACTCTCACGGAAACATCCAAAATAACGTTTGACCAAATATCTGGGCGCTGTGACCCAGCCAAGTTGACACATAAAATTAGTCATCACAACATACATTTGCCAGTATTTCCACTATCAGCTTTTATAAGTCATTGGTAACGTACTGAAACCAGGGAGAAAAATGTCACTAAGACATTTTTCTAAAGGTCATCTCCAGAGAAATGAATTACTAAAATAAAATAGTTTTGTAGCTCTTGACTCTCTGTGTGTGGGTAGATTTTAATTGTGGAGTTTTCTTTTTATACTTCCAAACAAATCTACCTTGATGAATTCTTGGATTCTTGGGCGATGAGAAAAAGAGGGAGAGAGCATGTATGTATGTGGGTATCTAGGTATGTATGAAGGTGTATATTGCTGAAGCTGCCAGGAATGTTTATTGTGAGAAAAAATTGAGGTTAATTACTGTGCATCATGTCAGTCCTATTCAGTTCTTAGCACATGTTAGGAATAAGATCGAGGAGGTGGTTGGTTTTTTGTTTTGTTTTGTTTTTTCCTCCCAGCTTTCCTTGGCTAGCATGGTTACCATGGTGACTCAGTGATTGCTATGGGTTTTGGTGCAGAATGAAAATCTATTTATGATTCTTGCTTGAATCATTTACTACTGTGATAGTTGTCAGGGTTGCTTTTATAATTCTGTCACTTTGTTTAGATTTATTAATTGACATTTGACTGTTGGATAGAGCTATGTGTATGTGTGTGTGTGTGTGTATATATGTGTGTGTGTATATATATATGTGTGTGTGTGTGTGTGTATATATATATATATATATATATATATTTTTTTTTTTTTTTTTTTTTTTTTTGAGACAGAGTTTCGCTCTTGTCGCCCAGGCTGGAGTGCAATGGCGCGATATTGGCTCACTGCAACCTCCGCCTCCTGGGTTCAAATTATTCTCCTGCCTCAGCCTCCTGAGTAGCTGGGATTACAGGCACCCGCCACCATGCCTAGTGAATTTTTGTATGTTTAGTAGAGATGGAGTTTCCCCATGTTGGCCAGGCTGGTCTCGAACTCCTGACCGCAGGTGATCCACCTGTCTCTGCTTCCCAAAGTGCTGGGATTACAGGTGTGAACCACTGTACCCAGCTATTTATTTATATTACTGTGATTCATAGATTCCTGGTTTGCTCAAAGATATAGCATTTGTTATTATCAATATTTATTTGATGCTCAAATTATTCCAGAATTGGCCAGTGGAAGCCCCTCAAGTTGACCTCAGTCCATTTGACGCCTTCCTAGAATTCCTGGAGCATGCATTTTGCTCTCTGAGCCTATCTCCTCGTAGGTAAAAAGGACATAAGCTTATCTCCCCATAGGTAAAAAGGATGCCAACCTCAGAGCATTGCTCTGATGATCTGAAGAGTGAAAGTCTACAAATTACAACCTACCACATGTGTAGCATCTAGTAGGCCTTAAACAAATTTTGGCTGTCCATTCCCACTTGCCTTCATTCTGTCATTGTAATGCTACTGACATTAACATAGTAGCACAGTGGCTCATGCCTGTAATCCCAGCACTTTGGGAAGCTGAGGTGGGCGGATCACTTGAGGTCATGAGTTCGAGACCAGCCTGGCCAACATGATGAAACTCCATCTCTACTAAAAATACAACAACAACAACAACAACAAAACCCAATTAACCAGACATGGTGGTGCACTCCTGTAATCCAAGCTACTTGGAAGGCTGAGGTGGGAAGATTGCTTGAACCTGGGAGGCAGGGCTTACAGTGAGCCAGTATCATGCCACTACACTCCAGCCTAGTTGACAGAGTGAGACTCTGTCTCAAAAACAAAAACAAAAACATAATAGCATGATTACCAGAGAGAATATTTGGAAATGTAACACCAAGCAGTGATAATATTATTAAACTTTATTTTTTAAAAAATATTTCATTAACAAAGATTCTATATATTTAAGTTGTACAGTGTGATGATTTGACACACCTATACATTATGTAATGATTATCACAATCAAATTATAACATATCTATCACCACTCATGCTTTATTCTAGATTCCCAGAACTTGTTCATCTTAAAACTGAAAATTTATGCCCTTTGATTAACACCTTCCCATTTCCCTGACTTTCTAGCCTCTGCAACCACTGCTCTATTCAGCATCTATGAGTTTGACCTTTTAAGATTTTACATATGAGTGAGATCACGCAATATTTTTCTTTCTGTGTCTGACTTGTTTCACTGCTAATGTCTTCTAGGTTCATTCATGTTGTTACAAATGGCAGTATTTCCTTCTTGTTTATGGCCGAATAATAGATATATATTATTATATTATATATTATATATTTGATATATATATATACACACACACACACCACATTTTTAATATTCATTCATTCACCGATAAACAGTCAGGTTTATTCCATATTTTGGCTATTTTGAGTAATGCTGTAATGAACATGGGAATGCAGATACTCCTTCAAGATACTGATTTCATTTCCTTTGAATATATACCTTGAAATGGGATTGCTGTATTGTATGGTAGTTCAATTTTTAATTTTTTGAAGAATCTCCATACTGTTTTCCATAATGGCTGTACCAAGTTACTTTCCCAGCAACAGTGTACAAAAGTTCCCTTTTCTTTACATACTTGGTAACACTTGTTACCTCTTGTCTTTTTGATAATAGCCATCCCTTCAGCTGTGAGGTGATATCTCATTGTGATTTTGATTTGTATTTCTTTATGATTAGTGATATTGTGCACCTTTTCATACACTATACCTGTTGGCCATTTTTATATCTTCTTTGGAAAATACCAATTCAGGTCCTTTGCTATTTTTTATTGAGTTGTTTGGGTTTTTTTCCTATTGCATGGTGTGAGTTCCTTTCATGTTTTGGGTATTAACTCTTTATCAGTTATGTGGTTTGCAGATATTGTCTCTCATCCCATAGGTTGTCTTTTCATTTTGTTGTCTCCTTTGCCATGCAGAAATTTTTTAGTTTGATGTAATTCTACTTGTTTATTTTTGCTTTAGTTGCCTATGCTTTTAGAGTCATATAAAAAAAATTGCCAATACCCATGTCAAGGACCCATGTCTGTTTTCCCTATGTCATCTTCTGGGAGGTTCACGGATTCAGAGTTTATGTTTAAGTCTTTAATGCATTTGAATTAATTTTTGAATATGGTGTAAAACAATGGTCCAATTTCATTTTTTTTTTTTGCATGTGGATATTCAATTTTCCCAACGCTATTTATTGAAGACACATTCCTTTTGTCATTGTGTATTCTTGGTGCCCTTGTCAAAGATCAGTTGACTCTGTATGTGTGAACTTATTTCTCGGCTCTACTCTGTTCTTTTAGTCTATGTGACTGTTTGTATTATGCCAGTACCATGCTGTTTTGATTACTATATCTTTGTAATATAGTTTGCAATCAGGGGAATGTGATGCTTCCTGCTTTGTTCTTCTTTCTCAAGGTTGCTTTGGCTATTCAGGGTCTTTTGTGGTTTCTTATAAATTTTAGGATTATATTTTCTTTTCCTATGAAAAATGTCATGGGATTTTTGATAGGGATTGCATCACCTCCTTGCTTAAATTTATCCAATGTGAAATAGATCTTTCACCTCCTTGGTTAAATTTAATCCTAAGTATTTTATTCTTTCTGATTCTATTGTAAATGGGATTGACTTCTTTTTCACATAGTTTGTTGTTAGAGTGTAGAAACACAACTGATTTTTGTATGTTCATTTTGTATCCACAGTTTTACTAAATTCGTTCATCAATTCCAACAGTTTTTGGTGGAGTCTTTAGGGTTTTATTTGTAGAAGATCATGTCATGTGCAAACAGATACTTTAACTTATTCCTTTCTGATTTAGATGCTTTTCATTTCATTCTCTTGCCTAACTTCTGGCTAGGACGTCCAGTGTTAAGTTGAATAGAAGTGGTGAGAGTGGGCATCCTTACCTTGTTACTGATCTTAGAGGAAGCTTTCAGCTTTTCACCATTGAATATAATGTTAGCTCTGGTCTTGTCATATATGGGTTTTGTGTGTCTATGTTGAGGCTCATTTCTTATATACCTAATTTGTTGAGAGTTTTTATCCTGAAAGGATGTTGAATTTTGCTGAATGCCTTTTATTCATCTGTTGGGATGAACATATGGTTTTTGTTGTTCATTCCATTAATGTCATTTATAGATTTGGATATATTGAGCCACCTTTGCATCCCAGGTATGAATCCCTAGTGATCGTGTTGAATGATCTTTTTAATGTGCTATTTAATTTGGTTTGCCAGTATTTTGTTGAGGATATTTGCATCTATGTTCATCAAGAATATTGGCCTGCAATTTTCTTTTCTTGTAGTGTCCTTGTCTGGCTTTGTTACTAGAGTAGTACTGGCCTTGTAAAATGAATTTGGAAGTGTTCCCTCCTCTTTAATTTTTGGGAAGAGTTTGAGAAGAATTGGTATTAGTTCTTTAAAAGTTTGGTAAAAATTAGCAGTGAACCATCAGGTCCTGGGCTGTTCTTTGATGGGATACTTTTATTACTGATTCAATCCCCTTGTTGGTCAGTTCATATTTTCATGTTTTCTACTTTTTCATAGTTTAGTCTTGGTAGGATGTATGCATCTAGGAATTTATCCACTTCTTCTAGGTTACCCAATTTGTTGCCATATAGCTGTTCACTTCTCTTCACACTGTTCTTCTCTTTTGAGGTAGTCTCTTATCAACCTTTGTATTTCTGTGATGTCAGTTGTGATATCTCCTCTTTCATTTCTGATATGTGTATATATATATATATATATATATATATATATATATATATATATATATATTTTTTTTTTTTTTTTTTTTTTGAGACAGAGTCTTGCTCTGTACCTAGGCTGAAGTGCAATGGCATGATCTCAGCTCACTGCAATCTCCACCTCCCGGGTTCAAGTGATTCTCATGCCTCAGCCTCTCAAGTAGCCTCTGAAGGGATTACAGGCATGCACCATCACGCCCAGCTAATTTTTATATTTTTTGTGGAAACGGGGTTTCGCCATGTTGACCAGGCTGATCTTGAACTTGTGGCCTCAAGCTATATGCCCGCCTCAGCCTCCCTAAGTTCTGGGTTTACAGGCATGAGCCACCACACCGGGCCTACTTCTGATTTTATTTATCTGAGTCATCTGTCTTTTTTACTTTGTTAGTCTTGTTAAAGTTTTGTTGAATTTTTAAAAATCTTTTCATAAAATCCACTCTACTGTGGATTTTTCTATCGTTTTTCTCATCTCTATTTCAGTTATTTCTGATCTGGTCTTTATTATTTCATTCCCTCTACTAACTTTGGGCTTAGTTTGTTTTTATTTTTCTAGTTCCTTGATGTATAACATTAGGTGGTTTATTTGGAATCTTCTTCTCTTTTGATGTAGACATTAATTACTATAAACTTCTCCCTTAGAACTGATTTTGCCACAACTCATGAGTTTTGGTATGTTTCCATTTTGGTGTATTTCCATTTCTATTTGTCTCAAGGTATTTTAAAATTTCCCTTTTAATTTATTTACTGACTCATTGGTTGTTTAGGACAATGTTGTTTAATTTCCATATTTTTATAAAATTTCTGAAATTCCTTCTACTATTGATTTCTAGTTTTATACTATTGTGGTAAAAAAAAAATACACTTGATATTATTTTAATGTTGAATTTGTTAGGACTTCTTTTGTTGCCTAACATATGATCTATCCTCCAGAATATGTGCTTGAGAAGAATGTATATTCTGCTGAGGCACAAAGCACAGATATACATGGAAGGACTATGGCTCTGGTATCTGGTGCAGTAATGTACCTGATATCTGGGGTGCTGGCACCCCTGATGTTGTGTTATGGCAATATGTAAGGTGAAAATGCTCGTAAAGTAGCTAGAGGGCCAAGAATGGGAGCACAGATGCACACAAAGTTAGAGAGACTCTGTCGTTAGGGGAAGGTCTAGTTCTCTGTGGCATCTGAGCTGGCACCTTGAGTTGGGTCATGCATAGTGAGGACTTGGTTCTCGAGCCTGGAGTGTGGACTAGCTCATTATGTCAATGGCTGTGGTGTCTGAGTCATCAGTGGGCCCAGTGTAGCCACAGAGCCTGGGTCTGGAGTGTGATCACTCGCAAAGAGGTTATGGCTCTACATTAAGGAATGCTCAGGGTTGGAAGAGGTGGTGGCTCCTTTCCTGAAGCAGCTCAACGGGGTGGCTACTTCTTGTGGAGAAGGAGAGGTATGCAGCTGTGTCTCCCTCTCTGGATTTCCCTAGTAGGAATGGCTGCGGGTTACCTCAGTGGCAAGGGATACTGGTGTCCTCTGTGGAGCACTCCTCTGGGTACCATGACGGTTCCCTGTGCATGACTGACATGCCACCTTTCTTCTTTGCTCATAGCTGTCTCCTGGTGTCTCAGGTATGCTGTTCTCACCAGAAATCCTTTCTCTGTGGGTAGTCTCCTTTTTTTTCTCCATTGTGCTGCTGCAGAATTTTTATTGGACCATTGAGCCCTTTCTGGTCTATTTTGGTTTGTGAATAGATGTTTGTATTTGTTTTTGTTGGGGGATGAAGGCTGATACCTCCTACTCCACCATCTTGGTCAGTTTTTTTTTTTTTTAATTTTTGAGACTTTTCTTTAGAGTTCCTCCTAAAGTAAAATATGATATTCTTTTGTTGCATGATTTTATCTACAGATGCCTACTTCATGGAAAAGAAGGAAAAAATAATTATGAGAACAAATACATGTTCACATCTCATCAGTGGGACCTGCCATATATGCCTACTTGTTATGTGTATCTTCTTTCAGACTTGCTCAAACAGACACACTGTGTTCTGCGGTGGACAGGTCTATGCAAACCTACCCCCAAAGTCCAAGGAAGCTGAGAGGCCAAAGAAAGAGGCTGATAAATCCAGTTTCTTAGAAAGAAACATTTAATAGGGACTAACAAACAGAAGCTATTGGAAAATCCAAATCCAGGGCTTACTTACCATAAGGAAAGGGTATACATGATTCAGAAGAAATCTGTAGGAAAATTGAAGTACAATAACATCAAGATTGTTTTGACCTAAGGGCAAGAATTATGGTAAGTATGTGCTCTTACACAAGGAACAATAGATAAACTGGAAATTTTTTGAGGCTTTCCTGGAACTGAGGTTAATCAGAAGTAAATATGGCAGATTAGCATCCAAGATAGAGTAACTTTAGCCTCCACATACTTATTTTCTCAGTTTATATGCTGTAGGGAGCACTAACAGAACCTTCAGATACTATTTGCTGTCACTTTTTAAATCTAAGGTGTCCAAAGTCTTAGAGTTTCCCAGGTGCCATCTAGCCCCAAGTAATGAACATGAAACAGCTTTCCATTTGTCCATACTTAATTTTCCATGTTTCATTTACATTATTACTCATTACATTGTTATACTTGTACATCTGGAACCTAATCTGGAAAATCTTGGTGCGAAAAGGCAGTGATTTCTGGAATTTAGTTTTCATGTGTCCACACTACTACAAAAATCCCTTGGTTGGTTTAGAGATGCATCCCATTTAGAACCTGACCTGATTTTGTGTTATAAGTGCTGGGCATGTGTATCTTTTCCATTCCTTTTATTATTTTTAATTGCACAAGGAAGGTACTTTAAGAGTGTTTTAATGTGCACATATTGATTGTTCCTGGGCCCTGGGCTGAGTGAGACTCTGACTCAACTTATACCCCGAACCCACTGTGTCAGGATTCTTCCCCTCCAGAGACTGTGGTGCTGAGCCCTGGGTGGTTTCATGCAGTCTCTCCCCCTTTCCATCCCTTGTGGAAGTCACTGCTCGGCTAACTAGGTAGCTAAACAGAGGAGCCTACTTTCAATTTAAGGGGATGCATTTGGGAGAATACAGAGAGAGACATTGTGCTCATGCATTTTGCATTGCTATAAAGGAATAATACCTAAGGTGAGGTAATTCATAATGAAAAGAGGTTTATTTGGCTCAGAGTTCTGCAGACTGTACAAGAAACATGGTGCCAGCATCTGTTTCTGGAAGCTTTTACTCATGGTAGAAGGCAAGGGGAGGTGGCATGTCACACAGCAAGAGAGGAAACAATAGAGAAAAGAGGAGGTGCCAGGCTCTTTTTAACAATCAGATCTTATGGTAACGAATGGAGCCAAAACTTACTCATTACCACAAGGATAGCACCAAGCCATTCAAGAGGGATCTGCCCGCATGACCTAAACACCTCCCGCCAGGCCCCACCCTCAACATTGGAGATCACATTTCAACTTGAGATTTGGAGGAGACAGATATTCAAACTGTATCACGCGTGTTATGAAACTACTTTCATTTCATTTCATTTTCATTTCATGACCTTCACTGAAATCCTAGGAAGAAGAGACATTGCCTGACAGCAGAATGTAAGGTTCATTTGAGAGGCATGCTTGTCCTTTCCCTGGGCATCTGTAATTTCGCTGAAGCCACTCAGTTGGAGCTGTAATTTCCCTGATGCTGCTCAGCTTTTCCTGAAGCTATCATGTGGATAGATTAATATATTAGTTTTGTGACAACCATATTACCTAGTTCCTTTGGCTCAGGGATGTTCCCCATTCTGATGCTAAGCCATTTTCCTGTGGGAAGGACTGGAGATTTTGTTTTTTTTTGGATTATTTTTCTCACTTCCAAACCCAACATGCTTTTGTTGGAAAATGCACAAAAGGAAAAATATCATTAGAAACCCTAAAAATTCTATTATTCATGAATAAGAACTGTTAACTTTTGAATATTGCTATGGTTTGAATGTCCCTTCCAAAACTCATATTAAAATTTTATTGACATTATAACAGTGTTGAGAGGTGGGGCCTTTAAGAGGTGATTAGGTTATGATAGCTCTGCCCTCATGAATGATTTAATGCCATTATTGTGATAGTAAGCTTCTAATAAAAGAATGACTTCAGCCCCATTTTCTCTGTCTTCTGCACTCACTTCTGCTTCCCACACTTCCGTCATGGGATGACCCTTGCCAGATGCCAGCACTATGCTGTTGGACTTGCCAGCCTTCAGAACAGCGAGAAATAAATTTCTTTTCTTTATAAATTATCCAGTCTCTGGTATTCTGTTATAGCATCAGAAAATGGACTAAGAGAAATAAACATTTTTCCAGAAGTTTTACTATGCAAATGTAACTATACTTAAAACAAAAATCAGATAATATCCTACTTATAGCTTTATAAACTGCCTTTTTATGAAAAACATCATATTTCGAAGGTCAATCTATATCAATCAATATAAATCCACATAATAACAAAAATGGCCATAGAAGCAGTAATGGTCTATTCAGGTATAATAATAATAATAATAGCTAATGTTTATTGTGATTTCCTCAATGCCTGATACTGTTGCAAGTGCTAAACATATACTTAATCATTTAATCCTCACCATATTATATGATGAGGCACTGTTGTTGTCTGACTTTAAACATAAGGGAACTGAGGCATAGTGAGGATAGGGCTAGCAAGTGCTGAGACTTCAATTTGAACACAGGCTGTGTGGCTCCCAAGCCCTTACATCTAATCAGTATATGCCACTGCCTCTCATATGAGAACACCAACCGTATTATTTATCAGAATAAAGCAAAATATATGAAATTAAGATACTACATTTTTCCCCATTTGACTAAGCAGAGATTTAAAATATTGAAAAAAAATGAATGTGATTTGGAATTTGGGGAAATGTGTCCTGGAATACTGTGGAAGGGGCTGACCAGCATCTTGTCTCCCTTCCTGTTTCTCAAAGACGTTCCTATTCTGAAGCGAGGGGCTTTGCTGTAGGTGGAGCAGAGAATGGTTATGTTTCCCAGTGATTTTATTCTTTTGCATATTTATAAGACCAATAGGTGTTTATTACAGTTAAAAAAGTGAAAACATAGGACATAAAATAAAATAACCATTCCTCAAACATAACACCTAAAAATAAGACCTGCTAATGTTTTCATCCGCATTATTTTCTTAGAAGTTTTCTCATGTAGGAATTTATACACTTATGCATGTATGGACGCATTTATATATTTATATGAAAAAGACAAGATCTCATTTTAGTTTTTTAACCTGCCTATGTCAATATAGTGGGTTGGATAATATCCTCCAATAATATATGTCCAAGCCTTAGCCCTTAGTACCTGTGAATGTAATATTATTTGGAAATAGAGTCATTGCAAATATAATTTAGGATCTCAAGATGAGATGATTCTGGATTTAGTGTGGGCCCTAAATCTAATGACTGGTGTCCTTGTAACAGAGAGGATGGGGAGATTTGACATACACGGGAAAGAAGGTCATGTGAAGAAGGAGGCAGAGATTGGAGTTATGCTGCCATAAGCCAGGGAAAGCTATGAGTCACCAGAAGCTGGAAGAGGCAAGAAAAAAATTGTCTTCCCAAGCCTTCATGGGGAGTGTGACCCTGTCAAAACCTTGATATCAGGCTTCTGGTCTCCAAAACTGTAAGAAAATAAATTTCTGCTGTTTAAAGACACAAATTTTGTGGTAATTTGTTGTGGTAACCCTAGGAAACTAGTATACTCACTAACAACATATCTAAAATGTCATTAATTGTAAATAAACACCAGTCTATGTCTTATATTGATGTGGCTGTAAGGATAGTAATATCAGTGACACATTAAAGAAATTTAAAATTGACTAAAATTTCTTGTAACAAGTGATTTTTATATGTATTGAGTCATTCACTGCTCATAGCTCCCTTACGAGATAGATATTGTGGCTAATCTCTGTTTTATAGATGAAAAACTGAGGGACAGAGAGAGTGACTTTGCCCAAGACTACACAGTTAGGGAGTGGGTCAGCTTGGATTTGTGCCCAGTACATGTTGCTCCAGAGCCTGGAAGCTGTCACAAATTTGTTAAGTGAAAGCAGTCTGCACAAGTGAGCGTATTTTAGGAGGTCATTAAAAGTAATACTAAGTGTTTTAATACAGTTACACATTTACGCAAACATTGGACCTAGTGACAAAAGGTGGTTTGTGATCTTGGAGAGCCTGTTCATTGCAATCAAGGGACAGAAGCCATAGTAGGGGGATAAGGAGTCAACAAAGTGAACAATGTTAACAGAGACTGTAGAGAACTGTTTTTGGTACTTTGAATTTGAAGGAGGTAGGGAGAGACAGAGAGAGAATGAATTAAATATCCTATTGCTGAATGAGTAATAAGAGGTTAAGGAGGGATATTTTAGAATCAATTCCTTTAAACTTAAGTACATTCAAAAGTTAATGTAAAGGAGCTCTCTAATCTCAGATGTAACCTTGAAGTTGTCCATATATTTATTTCCCTACTACCATCTCATTTCTATTATGGAGTTAATGAGACACCTCCATTGGAATACTATGGGCTTTGAGTGAAATACAGATTTAGTTATTAGTGATTAAAAGTGGGAAAACTGTGTGAAAGAAGTGCTCATAACTCTTGGACTTTTACCTCTCAGGGAGGCAGCAGGTGGCTGAAATTCTGGCGTGCTGTGACTGGATAATGCATGATCTGAGGACCCCTATACTGATGACTGTGGATGGGGCCACATTTTTTTCTACAAATATATTCATATACTGAGCAGTCAGGAGCAGCCCTTAGGCAAATACCACACCTTGCTTCTCTGGTGTGATTGATATCTGAGCTCACCAGGTGAGTTCAAAAACATGCCCATGTTCCCAGCATTGGGAACTGGGTCTGCTGAAAGGCCTGATGTTGGCCAGCTTTTATGAGATTATGAAGCACCCAAGAATGTAGAGAACGTTCTGTTTCTAAAACTTTGAACTCAAGGCATATCAGAGAGAGATTTGCCTTCCTTATATGGATGTCTGTGTTCTCATTAGGAGAGAAACAATGAAAAATAACTTTTCACAATGCCTGCCTTAGCCTTGAGGCTCGACCAGCCCCCATTTCTGTGTCTCAGCATTTAAAGGGCTATTGAAGTCCCACTCCATGCTATATATTCTCCACAGGTTTTCTCATTAACTCCTCAGGACAGCTCTGTAAGGATGGTATGGTCAGTCCCATTTCACAGATAATCAGGCTCAGACTCACAGAGTCTAAATCACCTAAAGTGGCAGGATTGGAATGAGGTTCCATCTCTCACCCTCCCTAGAGGACCCTGAGCAGCCTCCCTTTTAGAAGATGGGCTTCCGGGACTTGAGAAATGGTCAGAATCCATTGCCCTGCTATAATGGACCCATGCATCCTCACTCCACAGCCCCTCTGGGTGATGAAGAAGACAGAGAGATGATATCCTGCCCCTTGTGCCGAGAGACCTGGTTGTTGGGCTGCATGAATTGGCTGATTCCTGAAGTGGTGAGTGGGCTCAGTCAGAAGCTCAGGTGTTGGCTTTGGGACAGGTGAGCTGGACAGAAGGAAAGTAACATGCCCTGAACTACTGAAAGCAAATGCACTCTATATTTCATCTCCTTTAATCTTTTTGTTTTTGTCTGTTTCGGTAGAGACAGTGTCTCGCTATGTTGCCGAGGCTTGCCTTGAATTCCTGACCTCAAGTGATCCTCCCACGTCAGCCTTCCAAAGTGCTGGGATTACAGTCATGTACCACCTCACCTGGCCTCCTTTAATCTTAATTGCTATCCAAGGTACCCAGTATTCAGATGAGGGTGCTGCCGTTAGGGGAGTTTTTTCGAGGAGAAAACTTTATCTCCTGACCAGCCGCTAACTCTGGAATACTCTAAAGTTTTATCATTTTCTCTTGATGCCTCCAGGTCTCTGAATGCTCTAATCTCCCTCCTGGCTGACAGTACGGGCTCCTCAGGTATTTTCCAAAGTTTTTTCTTTTTAAATTATGACATGTATAATTTTTAAGTCTCATTATGGAAATTTAAAATGCTTTCCAAATGAAAAATAAAAACCCAGTAACAATTGTATTAAAACGAGGAAGGAAACACTTTTAAAACTACATCTCAGATATTGGGTTGGTGTTTGTGATTTGTGAAACATAGTTGTTAACAAACTGGCAACAATTTCAACAGATAATTCAAATAAGTATATACGTGAACAATAAATATTAAAAAACAGAGAAACCACAAGAACTAATGAGATGCAAATATTTTAAAATCCTGAGAATTTATAATAAGTGGAAACAACAAGATACAAAAGATGAGGACTGTGATTGCACATTTGGAACAGACAATGTGTGTGTGTGTTGGGGGGAGGGGTGAACGTGTTCATGTGCACCTCACAGGGACACATCTAGAGAGTATGCAGAATCCTGGGGACAGCAGACCCCTTGGAATCAAGGGGTGGGAGTTGGACCAGTGAGAGTGCAGATTAATTTCAATTTATGAATGTATTCATATATTGTTTGAAATTCAGTATTTGGGAATAAAATATTTTGATAAAGATTTGAACACACAAGAAATTTTTGAACTGATTGTCAAAGGTAATATGCACATATTTTCATTAATTTGAAAAAGAATTCATTGTGTTATATGGTGAAAGAAATAAAACATCTAATTGACTCTGTGTGTGTGTCCTCTAGCTCTATCACCCCATATACACACTCACAGATGTAGCATTATCTTTCATTCGGGTGGGCACTGTAACCAATCTGAGTTTTATATATCCTAAAACGTGATGAATACAAGGAGACTGCTATCATTAGGTCAATAATTCAAAAAAACCTCTGGTTGATATAGTGAAGCTAACTTCCAACCTCAATCCCTTTCTCTCCCCTGCTGAGCCTCTGGTCTGACTCTCAATGCTGCGATCCTGTCTTTGGCTACCAGGAGGCATCACAGCTATCTCCATGTCTTTTGTTCTTTTATTTTAGAAAAGGAGTACATTTTGCTAAGAGTAACAAATGTTATGAAGTGATTTGTTTACTATGACACCAGTTCTATTTGGAAAATTCACATATTAAAGCAGGTCCATTTGCTGTTGATTCCAAATCTACATCATGTTCATTCATTTATCTCTTCTCTCCACGATATAGGTTGAGGTGTCCATAAGGTGGATAGGTTCCTCCCAGAGAGCAGGGCATTCACTCTTCATTACTGCACCCCTGTACAGGCTTCCCAGGCCTTCTCCCAACCCCTCTCAGTCATCCTCTCTCCTGGACACTATGAACACAGCTGCCCAGGTCCTATATCAGTGACCCATCCACTCTCAGCCACCTCCTGCCTGCCCTGCACTGACCAATGACGACTGGTGACTGCCAAGATGCACTAGAGCTACCTGGTGTTTCATGGCATGGATTTCCTGGAGGATATGTTTTTACAGTCTTCTTTTTTACCCCTATCATTTTTTTTTTCTTCCCAGTATGGGGAAGTGGATTTGGGTCTGCTCAGAGGCATGACGTTGAACAGCTTTTATGAGATTAGAAAACACCCAAGAATGTAGAGAACATTCTGTCTCTAAAACTTTGAACTCGAGGCATATCAGAGAGAGATTTGCTTTCCTTATATGGATGTCTGTGTTCTCATTAGGAGAGAAACAATGAAAAATGACTTTTCACAATGCCTGCCTTAGCCCTGAGGCTCAGCCAGCCCCCACTTCTGTGTCTCAGCATTTAAAGGGCCATTGAAGTCCCACTCCATGCTATATATTCTCCACAGGTTTTCTCATTAACCCCTCAGGACAGCTCTGTAAGGATGGTATGGTCAGCCCCATTTCACAGAGGCTCACAGAGTCTAAGTCACCTCCCCAGGTAAGTGGCAGGATTGGAATGAGGTTCCATCCTTCACCCTCCCTAGAGGACCCTGGGCAGCTTCCCTTCTAGAAGATGGGCTTCCAGGACTTGACAAATGGCCAAATTCCACTCCCCTGCTATTGTGGCCCCACGGGTCCTCCACTCCACAGCCCCTCTGGGTGATGAAGATGACAGAGGAGGTGAAATCTTGTCCTTTGTACCAAGAGACCTGGGTGTAGGGTCACACGAGTTGGCTGAGGTGGAGAGTGGGCTCAGGCAGAAGCTCAGGTGTTGGCCTTGGGACAGGAGAGCTGGAGGGAAGGAAAGTAATATGCACTAAACTACTGTAAGCCAATACACTTTATATTTTATCTCCTTTAATCTTTTTTCTTTCTTCTTTTTTTGGTAGAGACAAGGTCCTGCTATGTTGCCCAGGCTTGTCTTGAATTCCCGGCCTCAAGAGATCCTCCCTCCATGGCATCCCAAAGCACTGGGATTACAGGCATGAATCACCTCACCTGGCCTCCGTTAATCTTAACTGCTATCTGAGGTACCCATTATTATGACCATTATTCAGATCAGGGTGCTGCCTTTAGGGGAGTTTTTGTGAATCCAGGAGAAAACTTTGTTATCTCCTGACCAGCAGCTAACTCTGGAATACTCTAAAGATTTATCATTTTCTCTTGATGCCTCCAGGTCTCTGAATGCTCTAATCTCCCTCCAGGCTGATAGTACGTGCTCCCCAAGTGTTTTGCAATGTTTTTTCTTTTTCAGTTATGACATGTATAATTATTAAGTCCCATTATGGAAATTTAAAACATTTTCCAAATGAAAGATAAAAACCCAGTAACAATTGAATTAAAACAGGGGGGAAAACATTTTCAAACTACATCTCAGATGTTGGGTTGGTGTCTGTGATTTGTGAAATGTACTCATTAACAAAACAATTGGCAATGATTTCAACAGAAAATTCAAATAAGTATATACATGGACAATAAACATATTAAATATGCAAAAACCACAATAACTAATAAGATGCAAATATTTTAAAATCCTGATAAATGATAATAAGTGGAAATCACAAGATGAGGACTGTGATTGCACTTTTGGAGAAGACAATGTGTGTGTGTATGGGGGGGGTGAACGTGTTTATGTGCATCTCACAGGGACATGTCTGAAGAATATGTGCCATCCTAGGGACAGCAGACCCTTTGGGGTCAGGGGGCAGGAGTCAGGTCTGTGAGAGATGCAGGATAAAATTCTTATTTTTGAGTGTAATTTTGCATATTTTAAAAAACTTTATATTAAAGAGAAGAGTATTTTGATAAAAACTTGAGCACAAAAAATCTTTATGGAGAGATCAACAAAAGAATTGTATATATGTATTCACTAATTTGTGAAAACAATGTATTTGATTTTATGGTGAAACAAAATAGATAAAAATTGAATGGACTGTATTTCTACGTGTGTGTGTGTGTTTGTGTCTGTTTCTCCTCCAGCTAAATTACTCCAAATACATGCTCACGGGTACAGTTTTACCTTCAATTTAGAGGTTGGTGGTCTAGCACTAATCTTGCTTTTAGATATACAGGAAAATGAAAGACACAGAGAGATTGCTACCATTAGGTGAATAATTCCAGAAAACTTTGGGTGATACTGAAGTCAAGGTCCCAACCTCCATCTGTCCTTCCCAGTTGATGAACCCCCTAGTCTGAAACTCTCAGAGCTGCAATCCTGACTCTGGCCGGAAGTGATATCTAACTCCATTATTATTTTCCTTTTTCTAATGAAAAAGAGTACATTTTTCAAAGAGTGTCAAATGTCTTGGGATGGTTTGTTTACTGTAAGTTTTCTTTGGAAAATTCACATGTATATTAAAAGCAGGTCCATTTGCTGTTGACCCTAAATCCACATGTCATTCATTGATTTATTTCTTCCTTTGTTAGTGCAGGTTGAGGCGTTCATACTGTAGAGGGGTCCCTCCCAGGGTGTAGGGTGTTCACTCTCCATTACCCCACACCTGTACAGGCTTCCCAGACCTCCTCTTAGGCATCCCCTCTCCGGGACGCTATGGACACAGCCGTCCAGACCACATTCCAGTGCCCCCATTCTCTTCCACTCACCTCCCGCTGCCCTGGTTTGCGCTACACCAGCCTGCTAAGGACTGCCAAGGCTCGCTTGTCATACATGGTGTTTCATTGTATAGATGCCATGGAGTATATGTTTTTGCAGTGTTCTTTTACACCTATCAATTTTTTTCTGGAAGAATTAGAATCATTCTGTCCATAGGTTCACAGACTGGGTTTTAGTGGAGGGTATTTTATTTTTTTGCTCATTGCGTAAACGTTTGTAGAGGTTTGACGATGAAGGTACGTTGGTGCCCCCTCGTGACAGGAGTCTGAACTGCAGCTTTTACATCTGAGCAGGAAGATGGGAAGGAGCGGTTTAGCTCAAGCCCACTCTATGGAGTTTTCTGGAAGTCTGGATGGAAAATGGAGCAATTCCAGGCTAAAGGAATATTGATGGCCTCCAAACAAAGTGCAGCCTCTCACTATGCTGAAGAGAAGGCTTTATGTGGGAGCAAGGAAAAGATTATTTTTATTTGTATGCTTTGAGTCCTCTGAAAAAATAGCTGTAGATGGATATGAGCAAAAATGGATCCTGGCTACTGATGATCTTTGTAACCTGCCTTTGACTTTATTATGACAATTTTCCCATGAAAATACATGTCTACCATAACATTTTAAATTACTTTACAACATAATTTTAGTTTTGATTTTTGCCATCAACTGGATGTTTCATCATATGGATGGTACCACATTTATTTCACTTTGAGATAAAAATGTAGTTCCTTTACCATGTTTTATTATAAACAGTAGCAAACATAACATCCTTGCTCACATATATGCAAATATATTTGTAAGAGTTTCTTTATGAGATTCTCAAAATACTCTTTCATTATGAAATCATACTATAAAGTTATTATATTAACACAATACATGATAACATTATTACTCATATGTATTGACTAATACGGTATGTAAGTGTCTGCTCACACACTGGAAATAATGTTGATTATTGCTAACTGGTTAGGCAAGAAATCATCTCTCATCATTGTTTTCATTATCACTTATTTTTACTGCCTCCTAGAATTCCATCCTATGGATGTGACATAATCAATTTTCACAACCCTGTGTTATTCAGAGTGTCCTGATATTTCCTTTTATCTACACTGGCATGTTTTCAAGGTCTGTGCTCTGCTGAAGGGCACAGTTCCTGTGGCTGTTTGCACTGAGCTGAATACGTCCTCTTGGAACACAGCAAGCTGTCTTAGAAAAATTCTAGTATTGTGATAATAGAACCTGATTAGCACATGAGTGTGGGGGAGTGTGTGTGAATGTGTGCAAGTGTGTGTGTGCTGACAATCACACTTGCCTCTGCTTCCTTCTGCCTCTTTATGGCTTTGCATCCTGTTTGGTCTCCCTTTCTAAATTGAGGTCTAGCAGTGAAGAGAGGGTATTGTTAGGATGGCAGTCCTTATAACCAGACCTTTATCAGCATCCTTCACTACATCCTGAAGTTAAACTTCTAAAAAGGAAATTGTTGGTGCTTAGTGTATGCGCCTATGTAACCCTTTGATAAGTATTGTCGTGCTGACACCCAGAATGTTAGCGCCGTTTAGGCTCCCCAAAGTGCAACAACATGAAAAAGTTTGGAGAGGGGTGAGGAAAGTAATAATGCTGGCATCCTGTCACAGAGGGAAGGCCCGGGACCCTGTTGTGGTCCCACTCTCAAGCCATCACAACATTTGGAAGACATGAAAATGATCAGACCTGAATTAGACTTCAGGTAGCATGTAGGGTGGGGAAAAGGTCATTGGAGGAACACAGGACATAGAGTCAGGGCTGGGATACAGCTACAATTTTATGTACATTCGTGTTTATGTAAGACATGTGCATCAAGGCCTTTTTATGAAAAATTTTGGTCATTCCTGTGGTACAATAGAAGCCTTGGCCAATATTTGTTAAACAAATTTCTTGCAATATTATTTATAGACAATAGAATCCATTCATTTTAAGGTTGGCAATTTTTATTAAATGTATAGAGTTGTACAACCATCACCATAATTGAGTTTTAGAAATTGCAATTGCCCCCAAAACTCCCATTGTGCTTCAATGCAGTTAAACCTGCACCTATCCTCAGCTCTTGGAACCACAGTTATGCTTTGTGTGTCTGTGGATTTGTTCATCCTGGACATTCATATAAATGGAATCATGTAATATTTGATATTTTGCATCTGTCACTTAGCATGTTGTTTTTAGGGTTCATGCATATTGTAGCATGTAGCAGAATTCATTCATTTTTTTAAAGGCTGAATAATATTCTATTCTAAGGATATACCACATTTTGTTTATCCATCTCTCTATTGATGGTCATTTAGATGATTTCTGCTTTTTGCCTGTTATGAGTGATGATGTTATATACATTTATGTACAAGTTTTTATGTAGACATAGGTTTTCATTTTTCTTGGTTATGTACCCAGGAGTAGGATTTCTGGGTCATATGGTAACTATCTGTTTATTCATCTGAGGAACTGCCAGACGACTTTCATAACCCTAACAGTCTTGAGAAGTACAGGCTCAGTCTGTTGCTTCTCTTGTGATTTGACTGTGGTTACAGATTTTTAGAAGGAATACCACTAGTTCCGGTGCCCTTCTTGTCACATCGTATCCGGGAGTATACAATGCCTGCATGATGTCACTGGTGATGTTAATCTTCATCATTTGGTTAAGGATGGTGTTTGTCATGTTTCTCCAGTGTACAGAAACTATTTTTCATGTACCTAGAGAGCATAGGGAGAGAAGAAGGAAAACACACATTTCTAATTTCACTGTGAGTCAGTTCATTTCTATGTGGTGGAATGAGCACCCTGATGGGCCTGGGGGGAAGGGAAGAAAGTGGTTTTACCATCTCCATCCAACTGAGTCATGGACCCCATGAATGGAGTTTGGGGTACAGGGATGAAGTCATCACTCACCCCATTTCTTACTGTTTCATAGTTTTTCCTACCTCCTGTTTCCCCCTACCCTGTTGTGTATGACAGAAATGTGTTTCCTTTGCACTCCAGAGGGGCTTAATGGAAACCTCATACTATGTCTGCTGGACAGGACACCGGAGCAAGGATACTGGAGAGCTCTCTGCATCCTGGCACAAAATCCAAACCAGTAACTCTGGGACGTTCTTGACTCAGGGGTAAGTCACTTCTCCTGCTTGCCTCTCTTGGAGAGTGCATATTTCTGTTATGTGGGAGCTTCATTGCTGTGTGGTAGAGTGATGCTGAGGCACACAGAAGCAGGTAGAGATGGAGCACCTGGTGGGTGAGCCAACACCCAGGGCACGGGCTCCAGGACTTGTGCTGCTTGATCCACCCTTCTCATGGTCTGGGTCTTCCCATCTTTCGGTCCTCTCTCTGAGTAGCTTGGATTCCTGTTACATCTCATACTGTCACAAAGAGCAGGGGACAAATGGGGTGGGGAAGGGAGCAAATACAGAGAGAGGTAGAAGTGATCCCTGGAGGGCCTGCTGTTTTCTGTTCTCTTCCCTGTTCTTTCTTGTTTCACATGTTTCTTTATTTCACCCCACAGTTAATCTCAGAAACCTGGTAATCCATATGACCCCACAGCTATGCCTCATGGCCCAAAGGGTCAGATTTCATCTCCACAGTCGTCTTCCTCAACGTGAAGGGCTGTTGAGTGAGTACCCTTAGGGCACAATACTAGGGAAGTGTAAAATTATCATCTTCCAAATGGGAAGCTGCTGGTTCCATTGTTGGGGGTGGGGGGCAAGAGATGGAACCTCATTGCCATTCTGCCACTTATCTGGAAAGGGTCTTAGTCTCTGTGAGCCAGAGCTTGACCATCTGTGAGATGGGACTCACCATACTTTCTTCACACCACTCTGCTGATGGGTAAATGGAATAAACTATATATTTTTATACCACTATCTTAGTCTGTTTAGTATTGTTATAAAGGAATATCTGAGGCTGCATACCTTATAAAGAAAAAAACAAAACAAAACATAGTAAAATCGTTATGTGGCTAACAATTTTGATGGTTGGAAAGTTCAAGATTGGGCATCTGCTTCTGATGAGGGCCTCAGGAAGCCTCCACTCACAATGGAAGGCCAAGGGGAGCTGGCTTGTGTAGAGATCATATGGCGGGAGAGGGAAAAGAGATGAGAGGTGCTGGGCTCTTTTCAACAACCAGCTCTTGTGGGAACTAATAGAGCAAGCACTCACTCATCACAGCAAGGATTTACCTTTCATAAAGGATCTACCCCCATGACCCAAACACTTCCTGTTAGGCTTCACCTCCAACATTGGGGATCAAATTTCAACATGAGGTTTGGAGGAGACAAACATCCAAACCGCAGCAAACACTTACTGAATTTTTTTCTTCTAAAAATGTTGTTTCTGAGATGTCTCTAATAAGGTGACTTTGGGGCTGTTTTGATATTTTGGCCATGCTGCCATGACCATTCTTGCACACATGCCAGAGACTCTGCAGTGCAGACTTGAGAGGACAGCAGTTGATGGGGCCCTGCTTGCTTCTCTCATACATGTTGCCGAGTGTATCTGCAAAGATACTCTGTACCGTTTTGTCCTCCTGCAGCAGTGTATAGGATTTTTATGACTCCACAATTTCAATTTAAACAGGACACAGCATAGATACAAACTCACTTATCAGGTTTTCTTATCAAATTCTAGAATTATTCCAGGACATATTCTGAGGCATAAAGTAGGACTGTTATGTTTGTGTTTAGAAATGCACATGTGAAATATGCCATTTATGTGGATATCGATGGAAAAAATGAAAAGTATTTTAACATTATAGTGATAGGATATAAAAGTAGCAAATATTAATAAAGTTGGGAAATCCATTATTGCACAAATCTAGAGAAACAGGTGCTCTCATCTTGTAGTTGGTTGGGATATTCATTAGTAAAGAGATTTTAACTTTCAACTAGACAGTATATACTAAAAATAGTCATGCTCTTTGACAAAAAAAAAATCATTTGTGGAAACATATTCTCCAGATACAGCCTGCCAGGCTCATGTGTCCCTATTGCTGAGGGCTGAGCTGACCATTTCCCTAGCTGATTTGTTACCTTCAGCCCCAGTCCCATTCCCAACCCTGAGCGATCTATCCTTCCAACCAAACAGGAGAATCTGTCTCATGGCTGAATGCCCAGCCTTGATGAACCATATACAGAGCTTCTCCAAATTGACATGGAGCAATGCTCAGGTCCCTACTCCCGTCGGGACCTGTAGACCTCTGACCTCATCCCTGTGTTGGAGAAATCTCTCTTCTTCTCCCTTCTCTGTGTCCTCAGGACCCTTCCCCTCCCTGCCAAGTACAAGCAGTCCAATCCTTTCCTTAAGTTTAAGTTTTCACACAGGATGAAGCAAACACTGGCTTCAGACAGCTTCTGCTTCCAGCCCTGCTATAAACCTTCCTTGAGACAGGGGGAAACAGGCCCAAGCCTTTTTTTTTTTTTTTTTCTGGAAATGCAGGGAGGGTGATATGGTTTGGCTTTGTGTCCCCATCCAAGTCTCGTCTTGAATTGTAATCCCCAGGTGTTGAGGGAGGAATGTGGTGGGAGGTGATTGGATCATGGGGGTGGTTCCCCCCATGGTGTTCTGATGATAGTGAGTGAGTTCTCACGTGATCTGATGGTTTTATAAGTGTTTGGCACTTTCCTCTTCACACACTCTCTTTTCTTGCCGCCTTGTGAAGAAGGTACTTGCTTCTCCTTAACATATCTCCATGATTGTAAGTTTCCTATGGCCCCCCGCACATCCGCCCAGCCATGTGTAACTGTGAGTTAATTAAACCTTTTTCCTTTAAATTACCTAGTCTTAGGGAAGTTCTTCACAGCAGTGTGAAAACTGACTAATACAGACGGTAAACACAAGGAGAACAGATATTAAACTCCTTAACAATATATGTCCTGATGCTAAAGATCTGCCACCAGCAACTCAAGGTGCCTAGATTGGCACGTTCTGGCAGTGGACCTGCTGAGCAACCTCTTTTCCATCCAGCTCTGTGGTTAGGAGCATGTGCTTTGTAGTCACAGACATCTGTGAAGAAGAAAGGATACTAGTACCTCACTAGCAGGGCTGTCATGAGATCGAATCCAGACGCTAACATAAAGAACCTGGAGCTGGGCCCCTCTAAACACTCTGCTCCATAAGTAGAAGTTATCTTTCCTCTTTGGAGCAGAAATTCATATGTGAATTTCACCTGCCCCTGCGACAGCATGGGCCCCTTAACCAGCATGCACATCAGAGTCGCCTTGATGAGCCTTTTCTAAACCCTCAGTTGAAACCCCCTTGTTGGTAGAAATAGGACTTCTGTACAAAGGCCATTCAAGTCATTCGGCTGTAATAATATGGGCCTCAGAAAATGGATACCTCGATGTGGCACCAATAGTGTATATGAAAGTCTGTTTCTCCTTTATTTCACCAACGTAGGTATTATCAGCTTTTGTCTTTTTAAAAAAAATCTGATCTGCTCATTGTCGCACGACCTGCCCTGACTTATTGGGAAGGTCATCTCAGATGGTCATTAAACTTACATATTCAGAGGCTCTTCTCCTAAGGTTTCCAGATTTAGCAAATAAAAATACAAAATGCCCAGTTGTATTCAAATAAAAATTGCATGTCACATTCACAAAAACAGAACCAATGTAATGTGTATACACACACACACACACACACACACACACACACACACGTATATGGTGAGAGAGAGAGACTAATTTTCAAGAATTGGCTCACATGACTATGGAGGATGAAAGTCCAAAATCTGCAGAGCCGGTTGGCAGACTGGAGACTAGAGAATATCCAATGTTGCAGTTCAAGTCTGAAGGCTATCGCTAGTAGAATTTTTTCTTGCTTAGAAGAGGTAAGATTTTTGCTCTATTCAGGCCTCCATCTGATGGGATGAGGCCCACCCACATCATAGAGGGCAATCTGCTTTTCTCAAAGTCCACCAATTTAAATGTTGATCCCATCCAAAAACACCCTTGCAGGAACATGCAGAATAATGTTGAGATACTTGAACAATGTGGCCCAGCCAAGTTGACACATAAAGTCACCATCACATTTACACTAAAAAATTATTCATTGTTTATCTGGAATTCAAATTTGACTGAGTATATTCTGTTTTTTCTGACAGTCCTACTCATGGAGGACTCTGTGTTGAACCAAGGTGCTTCATGCAACAGCCCCAGCTGAGCTCCCAGCAGATGCCAGCACCATTCGCCATCCATGTGAGTGAGCTCTCTTGGATGTCCCAGGCAAGTGTAGCATGCTGATGACTATAGCCCCAGGTGACAGACACCACATAGAATAGAAAACACCCAGCAAAGCCCAGTCAATTCATAGAATCCTGAGAGATAATAAATAGCTATTGTTTGGGGACATTTTGTTAAGCACAAGTGGTTATCTAAAACCTTATGGTTTTGGTGACCTTTTCTTCATTTTCTGTGATCTGCTCTCAGATCACAGATCGTGAAGGCTCGGGGGGGCTTTGTTATAATTTTGACTATAGTCTGTGTGTTAGTTTATGTGTGGGTATATATTTCTGAACATACCATTAATTCCTTTTTGATGGGATTTTCAAGGGAGGTTTTCATAAAATATGCTTTTCTACCTATTCTTGCAATTTAGAACATAATTCCAATCTCTCTCTCTATAGGATAAGCCTCCGATGCAATCACTTGTGTTAAGAAATTGAGAGAATGTTGATATAAACTGTTCCCTGAGCCATATGGAAAGCTGTATCTTCTGCAGGTTGCTTGGTGAGTATACAAGGAGTACAAGGTGTATTTATTGACTTTGAGAAGTGTTTCTCTAAGAAGGTGTACTGAAAGATTTTCTCCTGCTACAGGGATAGCCCTTAAAAAGGAAGTCACTTTCCTTAGGTACACAGACAGGGCTCCTTCAGCAGACAGCAGATAGATATGCAATGCAGACCTTGTTTTCTGTGATGGTCCCAATGTATCACTGGATAAGTCTGTCCAATTCTGGGGTTTGTTCATAGGAAACCTATGTGCCAGCAAATCTATGTCACATTCTCCAGTATCTCCTTTATAAGGAATAAAGTCAATGTATTGTTCTTCTTATTCTTTTGTCATATTTCTCGGTTGGTGTACAACTCAGACTTGGAGCTGGAGGGCATTTTGGGGGCCCCTTAAAGATCCAAGCATTGCGAAGCAAGACTATAGGAATAGTTGGGGAGCAAGCGAGACACAGGAGAGTAGAGCTGTGGACCTATTGTAAGCCCCACCCCTGAGGGCAGAGCAGAACATATACTTGGTTAAGTGAAGGTTACAACCAAGAGTTTTAAAGGGAGAGGACCTGGGCTGTGCAACCTGTTTCTCCTTCCAAACTCACCAATTAGATGGGACATTCCTGTGATAGAGGAGTGAGTGTATCAAGAGGCCAGAAGTGTTTTGGGTATCGATGTCTCTCCACATAGAAGAAAATATTAAGAATGGTGGACAAGCAGTACCTAAGCTGGAGCGGGGTAGAGGCGGGCCAGCACCCACTTCTGACCTCCAGTGCCGCCAGCCTCAATATCAGACATGGCCCAGAACTTGAAGGACTTGGCAGGACGGCTGTCCGCCGGGCCCCGGGGCATGGGCACAGCACTGAAGCTGTTGCTGGGGACCAGCGCCATGGCCTACAGTGTCCGTGAATCCGTGTTCACTGTGGAAGGTGGGCACAGAGCCATCTTCTTCAATTGGATCAGTGGAGTGCAGCAGGACACTATCCTGGTCGAGGGCCTTCACTTCAGGATCCCCTGGTTCCAGTACCCCATTATCTATGACATTCAGGCCAGATCTCGAAAAATCTCCTTCCCTATAGGCTCCAAAGACCTACAGATGGTGAATATCTCCCTGCAAGTGCTGTCTCGACCCAATGCTCGGGAGCTTCCTAGCATGTACCAGCGCCTAGAGCTGAACTACGAGGAATGAGTGTTGCCGTCCATTGCCAACGAGATGCTCAAGAGTGTGGTGGCCAAGTTCAATGCCTCACAGCTGATCACCCAGCGGGCCCGGCTATCCCTGTTGATCCGCCGGGAGCTGACAGAGAGGGCCAAGGACTTCAGCCTTATCCTGGATGATGTGGCCATCACAGAGCTGAGCTGTAGCAGAGAGTACACAGCTGCTGTAGAAGCCAAACAAGTGGCCCAGCAGGAGGCCCATCAGGCCCAATTCTTGGTAGAAAAAGCGAAGCAGGAACAGCGGCAGAAAATTGTGCAGGCCGAGGGTGAGGCCGAGGCTGCCAAGATGCTTGGAGAAGCACTGAGCAAGAACCCTGGCTACATCAAACTTCGTAAGATCCGAGCAGCCCAGAACATCTCCAAGACAATCGCCACATCACAGAATCATATTTATCTCACGGCTGACAACCTCGTGCTGAACCTACAGGATGAAAGTTTCACCAGAGGAAGTGATAGCCTCATCAAGGGTAAGAAATGAGCCTTGTCACCAAGAACTCCACCCCCAGAGGAAGTGGATCTGCTTCTCCAGTTTTTGAGGAGCCAGCCAGGGGTCCAGCACAGCCCTACCCCACCCCAGTATCATGCGATGGTCCCCCACACCGGTCCCCTGAACCCCTCTTGGATTAAGGAAGACTGAAGACCAGCCCGTTTTCTGGGGAATTACTTTCCTCCTCCCTGTGTTAACTGGGGCTGTTGGGACAGTGTGTGATTTCTCAGTGATTCCCTACAGTGTTGTTCCCTCCCTCAAGGCTGGGAGGAGATAACCACCAACCCAGGAATTCTCAATAAATTTTTATTACTTAAAAAAATAAAAAAGAATGGTGGATAAGAATTCCCCAAAATGAGCCAATATATGTTTCAGTTGACTAGATTTCTGCCTACTAAATGATTACATTATTATACGCCTGCCACCTTGAAATAACTGAGATATCTTAAATGACATTTCTTGGTGTTCCTACATCATTTACACACATGATTATAGACAGTCTCTTAGTCTTCTGCCACAGATAGCTAACTGCTTAGCATGTTGTGTAAGTTTTACACATCATCCTCAGAGGGTTAGCTCATCACCAGGAGCCCTAGGATACCTCCCTGCGTCTCTGTGCAGTGATGGTACTCAACTACTGTCACTTTTAAAGCAGGCAATATTCCTGCCGATGGGGAGATGCTTTGTTTCACCAAGTTGAGCAGAATTCCACAAATCGCCCTTGTCTGAGGCTAGTTCCTCTAATTAGTAAGCTTTCTCAGGAGGTGGCCTGAAGAGTGGAAGAGTGAAGTTTTTTTTTTGTTGTTTTTTGTTTTTTTTTGAGGAAGGCAAGGGGACAGAGGGCTGTGCAGAAGCATTTCTGATGTGGAGGACAAGCCTGAGCACCACGGTTGCCACAGAAACCAGAAGTCATTACTGTGACCTTGATGACTTTTTAATAGAAACCCCTGTGGGCTGGAGAGAATAGCAGGGTCCTGCCTTCAGGTGTTTGGAACTCAGTTGAGGGTGTGAGTGTCCCACAGTGGGAGCTGAAGTGCCTTGGGATGTGGGGAGATGAAGGAATCCCAGATCTAAGTCCCCTTACTCCCACTTTGAAACAAGTTGCTCTCACTGTTTTATGAGGGAGAGAGCTGGGACCCTTCTGGCCCCAGTGAGTGGGGTGTCCTGCTCCTGGTGTTCTGGAGCTACTTTCTATGTAAAGGTGGGACGTGGGAGGATGAGACAGGTAAGGACTCTCTGAGCCTAGCATCCCCTCTGTAAAATGGGGATAATTATGCTCACCCACAGGATTGCTGCAAGCTGCAGTGATAACACAGGTGCAAGCCCATAGCCCTGTGGTTACTGCACGATTAGGAATGCCTGTGTGAATTCAGGCCTCTTCTTAGTCCTTTACAGATTTGTTGTTAGGAGATAGATGAGGAAAGGAGAAGAAAAGGCCCTGGTGAGAAACCCATTGTATCTTCTGGTTGTAATGATCACTACCCAATTGTATCAGTGTCCCTGGTCACTGACCCAGTGCCTAGCATGGTTCCTGGCACACTGTTACTCTAAGAAAGCACAGGGATTGCTGGATTCTCTCTGTCCCTGTGCAGATCTTCATCAGGTTATTGAACTCATAACAGGTGTATGAAGGAGATGGGCTTTGAGGATCTGGGTCTTGATGGCTGCTGAAGCTTCTGCTTCAGATTTGAAGGGCAGCAGTCCTAAGGACACCCCCAAGACTTCCATCCCTGGTGGGATATGATGCCTGGCACAAGTGAGTTAATAGATCCTAACAAAAGCATGTTGTGGAATAGCTCTGTGAGGATTATAAAATAGTCTAAAAGTAGAGAAACTCCTTTGATCCCATCTTTGGAGAAGAGGTTTAGCAGGTGGAATTTCCTTCCATCAGCAGCTATGTGCTTTGTAGCTGCCCTTGAGGCCAATGTTAAAAATGCCTTTTGTTGTCACAAAGCAATGAATAATTCATTTGGGGAAGCAACTTGATGTTTAACATGTATTTGAAATAAATTTACATGTTTTCTGCCTGTATAAATAATCATCGGTGATTCCCATGTATCTCTCAGATGGGCGTTGAAATACACAGTAGGTCAGAAGGTCTTCCAAGCAACTGGAGATTGTAATATGCATTTTTCAGTGGTAACCACATTATTATCCATTCTATAATAAATTTTTTAAGAAGGCAGAAATGTACAAAGTATTAATTAAAACTGTCAAAATGTCAGATACAAAAGTTCCATATTTTGAAAAATAATAATTTCCATATAATTTGCTGTATTACAATGATACCCAGCCATGTCCCCTAAAATAACCAGCTAGGCCTAAATATTATTATCATTGTTTCCCAGGACATAAGATTTTCAGTTCTGTACTACTAGGACTCTCTATCCCTCCTATTGCCCTGCCCTCAGACAAACACAAGACTTTGTCACTATAGATTAAGTTTTACATCCTAGACATTTATTTAAGTGGAATCATAGAAATGATTTTCTGTTTGTGTTTGATTTTTGGTTTGGCTTCTTTCATTCACCAATTTATTTTTAGATGTATCCATTTTGTTGCACATATCAATAGTTCATTCATTTTCCTGCTGAATGGTATTCCAGTATATGGCTATATCGTAATTTTTTGTCCATTCACCTGTTGTTGGATATTTGAATTATTTCCAATTTGGATCTCTTGTAAACAAAGCTGTTATGAATATTTGTGAATAAGTCTTTCCATGGAAATAGGCTTTCTTTCTCATTAATAAACACTTAGGAGTGCAATGGCTGGATCATATGGTAGATGTAAGATTAACATTGTAAGAAACTGCCTGTTTCCAAGTGTTTATACTATTTTTCATTGTAGTTTTCATTTACATTTCCCTTACAGTGAGTGATGTTGAACATCATTTCATGTGCTTACATGACATTTGTATGTCTTCTTTAGTGGGATGTCTATTCAAATCTTTTGCCTGTTTCTTTACTGGTGTGCCTGTAAAAAAAAAAAATCTTACTAAGATTTTCAACATATTCTGGATACAAGTCCCTTATTAGATACATAATTTTCAAACATTTTATCCCAGTCAGCAACTTACTTGTCATTTTTTTTCAACCATGTAGTTGGAAAGCTAAAGTTTTTAACTTTGAGAAAGTCCAATTTTTCAATTTCTTTGCTTATAGATTGTAGTTTTGGTGTCTCATCTATGAAATCTTCACCTGACCCATTGTCACAAAGATTTTCTCCTGTTTTTTTTTTTTTTTTTCCTGCTAGAAGTTTTATAGCTTCAAGTTTTATATCTAGATCTCAGGTCCATTTTGAATACACTTTTGTATACAGTGTGATATCTGGGTCACAGTTTATATTTGTACATGTCAATATTCACTTGTCCCAGCACCATTTGTTGAAACGACGATCCTTTCTCCACTGAATCACCATTGCATCTTTGTCAAAACTCAGTTGTCCATATACTTGTGGGTCTATATCTGGACTCTTTATTCTGTTCCTTTTACCTACTAATCCATCTTGATGCCAATAACACACTGTCTGGATTACTAAGGAGTGTTGAAATCACGTAGTGTTTGTCTTCTAATTTTGTTCTTTATCACAGTTGTACTTCATAGTTGATACGGTTTGGAACTGTGTCCCCACCCAAATTTCATGTCACATTGTAATCCCCAATGTTGGCTATGAGGCCTGGTGGGAGGCGATTGGGTCGTGGGGGTGGATTTCCCCCTTTGGTGGTGTTCTCATAATAGAATTCTCATAAGATCTGGTTGTTTAAAAGTGTGTAGCACCTTCCCTGCCATGTAAAACATCTGCTCCTGCTTTACCTTTCGCCATGAGTTAAGCTCCCTGAGACCTCTCCAGAAGCAGATGCCACTATGGTTCCTATACAGCCTGCAGAACTATGAGCCACGAAAACCCCTTTTTAAAAAAATAAATGACCCAGTTTCATGTGTTTGTTTTTAGCAATATGGGAACAGACTAATACAGTAGTCTAGGTATTTTACGTGTCCATATGAATGTTAGAATCAGCCTGTCAGTTTCTTTAAAATATTTTTTTATAGGATTTCTACTTGAATTGCTCTGAATCTATAGATCAGTTTTGGAAGAATTGACATCTTAACAATACTGAATCTTCTCAGTATTGTTTGTGACCCATGAACATGGTATGTCCTCCACTTATTTAGGTCTTCTTTAATTCTCTCAGCAATGATGTGTGGTGTTCAGTGTACAGGCACTGCACATCTGTGGACAGATTATTCATAAATATTTCATACTTTTGATGATGCCATACATGGATTTATTTGTTAAACACAATTGCTAATTACTATATTTTCACAGTACTATCAGCAACCAAGTGTTTAACATCAGTGAGGGATTTTTTTGGTTGAAAGTACAGCTTACTCTAGGATGGAAAATGTATTTGATCCTTAATCTGTGTTTACCTGTATTTCCGTATCTGCTTTTACAAGTCATTGGCGATATATTGAAACTATGGAAGAAAATGTTCCAGAGATAATTCTACAGGTCATCTTCAGAAATCACACCAAAAGAACATAGTTTAGTAGCTTTCAACTTTATATGTGTGGTCAGAAATGATTTTGTTGCAATGTGTGGCTCAGGCTGGAGTGCAGTGGTGCAATCATAGCTCAGTGCAGCCTTGAACTCCCGGGCTCAAGCAATTCTCCCACCTCAGCCTCCTGAGTAACTCACTACAGGTGTGTGCCACCATGCTCAGCTAAACTTAAAAACATTTTTCAGAGGCAACATTTTGCTATGTTGTTCAGACTTCTCTCACACTCCTGACCTCAAGCAATCCTCTTACCTCAGCCATCTGAGTAGCTGGGATTATAGGCACAAGCCACCATGCCTGGCTAGATTTACTTCTTTACCCACCAGTAAATCAACCTCAATAAATTCCTGGGATTTGGAGTGGTGAGAGGGTGAGCAAGCATGTATGTATGTGAGTATGTATACATTTGTATGTCACTGAAGCTGTCAGGAATTTTTATTGTAAGGACTACTTGAGGTTAATTACTGTGCATCATGTCAATCCTATTTAGTTCCTGGTACATATTAGGAACAAGCTCGGGGTAGTGGTGTTTGTTTTTTCTCAGCTTTCCTTGACCAGAATGGTTACCATGGTGACTCAGTGACTGCTGTGTGATTTGGTGCAGACTGAGCATCCATTTAGGATTCTTGCCCAAATCTCTCATACCACATTGCCTGTCCATCAGATATAGTATTTGCTTTTCATCTTATATGTAGTTAATCGCTTTTCATCTTATGTGTAGTTAATCACTTTTCAAGGGCTCAGAAGCAAGTTGCTTCACTTATCTGAGGTTAAGCTACAGATAACATAAAAAGACACTAAGTACCTTGAAATAAAAGGAAATGAGTTGTTGATATTCCTCTCCTGCCCCAATCTCTATTGGGAGGTTAGAAGAGAAATTCTTGGAATCATACAGCATGTGCTCTTTTATGTCTCACTTCTTTCAGTCAACATAATGTATGTGAAATTAATATTTATTGTGGTCTGTATTATAGATTGCTTATTCTCATTGGTGTAAAGTATTATATTATTTGGATATTTCACACTATATTTATCTGTTATGGAGATTTGTGCATTTTCCAGTTTCTGACATGAATAATGGTGTTATGAATGTTCATGTTCATTCTTTTGGATGGACATATATTTTCTTTTTTAAAAAAATCTTATTATCAATAATAATTGAACTATTTAATATCTGTCATCTTAAAATTATTATTCATAACACTTTTCACCTTGTAGCTATAGACAAATACATTCCCATTTTAACAGGTTAATGACATTATCTTTATAATATTATAGAAGCATGTGTTTGGAGAATACCAGAAGGAACATCCTGAAAACCAAGAACTCAAAATGCCTTTTTATCCCAAAGACATGTTTTAAAAATATATACCCATTCATCCATTTGTTTTCACAACTGAAGCTACAGAGAACTTTGAATATAATGATGTTCATCAGAGGCTTGTTCCTAACATATTTAAAATTTAGGTCAACCAAACTTCTCTGTGGAAACTGAGTTGAAATCCAAAATCTTACAATCCTAATTTCAAGCCACATTCATTTTAACTTAATTTTAACATGTTTTGCAAAATGTTCCAATATAAACTTAATAGTTCCTATACCATCAAACATGGATCCTGATGATTTTATTTTCTAGATTGGCTGATAGGCTGAATAATCTTCTGTAGGGTAAGAAGTGTCAACTGCATCAACCACATGGAGGTGGACTGGCTACAGAAGAAAGGTTTTCCAAATCAAATTCCAAGTATTTTTTTCTTTTTATATTACCAGTAGGAGAAATACCTAATGTAGATGACAGGTTAATGGGTGCAGCAAACCACCATGGCACGTGTATACCTATGTAACAAACCTGTACATTCTGCACATGTATCCCAGAACTTAAAAGTATAATAAAAAATTGTAAAAAAATTGGTGTTAGATTCAGAGGCTTGATTCAATTTAGATTTGTTTTGGTCAGAAGTACTTCATATGTGGTGGTGTTTATTCCTATAGTGTTACACAAGGGGCTCATTGTGTCTAAGTGTCTCTCCTCTTGTGATGTTAAGATTAATTACTTTAATTACTATGTTCAAGTATCGTTAAGCTGATCCATCCATTATAAAATTTCCCATCCCTTTTTCACCTCGATTTTTCTGCAGCCTCTAAGGATTGTTGCTTGGTTCTGTATCATTAAACATCATAAAAGGATGATATTCTAATTCTATAATTTTTTCTACTTTATTAGCTGGAATTATTCTATTAACTAAACTTCCTTTCATAAACCATTAGGTTACACTGAGGGGTAGTATGTATAGAAAGTGTTGGATGAGTGCCTAATTCTTTTGCAATATTTCCACTTTTCAAAACAATGAGTTGTTTCCCTAGGGTTCTCCAAAGGCAAGCAATGAGTTGATATTGTTTGTTTTATTTTATTTTTCTTTTAGAGTGTCATCATGAGCTGTAGAAGTTTTTATATTTAACATGTTTTAATCTATAGTAGTCATTATTTTATTTAATGTTCAAATTGCTTCATCTTTGTCCAGCGAGAGCCCCTTAAGCTTGGCTTCTGAGCCTTTTTGACATACTCTGGTATGATAGTTTGGTCCAGATTCATCTAGTAGAATGGCTACACAGACCTAGACTCAGCCATTTGTCTAAGATAACCTAGTTCCTTTCAGTGTGATGTGTTTTAAGTGGATTCAATACGGGTACTAGAGTTGCTCATTGCTACTGGGTCTATCATGTTTCTCACCTTTCCAGTGCATGGAGCCAGTGTATATATATTATATTTTTAAGAGAAAAGACATTATTGGCTTCCATCCTGGGCCGTTTTTCCTTCTCTTTATAGGTAATGATTTTTTAAATCAATTTTCATTAAAATTTTCCAATTTTTAAAATATAAGCAAATAGAATGTTTCTATTAGTTTTCTCCTATTTCATACATATAAGGTGGCATATTCTACACTGGTGGAGTCCAATAGAATTTCACAAAGGTGAAAATATTCTATGTCTAAACTGTCCAACATAGTAGCCACTAGATACCTGTGACTATTAAACACCTAAAATGTGGTAAGTGTGACTGTGGAAGTGAATTTAAAATTCCATTTAAATTTAGTTAACTTAAATAGCCATGAGTGGCCAGTGGCTATGGTATGGGACAACAGCAGCTCTACACATTTTTCTGCACTTTGCTTTATTCACTTAATGGTATATCCTGGAAATAACTACATAGCAGTAGAGAGAGGGAATCTTCCTTGCTTGTTTATACTGGCATCGAAATCTAGGATGTAGATGCACCTTAGATTATTCAATCAATCTTTTATTGGTGGACGTCTGTCTTATTTCTAGTCTTCTGCTGTTACAGTTTGTTCTGCCAAGAATGACCTTGTGCTTCTGCCTTTTTGTCTTTTCGAATTGTATCTTTGGGGTACATTCTCCAAAGAAAGATTGTTGGTTCCAAGAGAAAATAATTGTGCCCTATGAAATAGAAGATTTGAAACAGAGAGCATTTAGAAATATAGTAGCAATAAATGAATGCTGGTTTTATCTTATCATTCCTTTGATTCCATGTACTTTCTGCTCTCTTATTTTCTTTCTAGTGTGACGTGGGTGAAGGAGTTCTTATTGAGCCATGGGAGGAAGAAATAGTATAGAAGAGCAAAGAATAATAATGAGTCAGCTAGACAGAAGACAGGAGTCATCAGATTTGTACCCCAGTTACTTGACCCATCAATTGACTGTGTTTTTTGGGGTGAGTCTCTTCCCTCTGCTGGCCTCTGTTCTAACACAGAAGGACATTCAGTATAGAAACAGTGATTAGTGAGAAGGACTGGGATTTGACCCTGGGAACCATTACTTGCTGGTTGCATGATCTATATCAACCAATTCATCTACTGTGTGCCCTGTAACCATTTATGTCTTTTATTATTATTCCTGTCACGCATACAAAGACTGAATGAAAAAGTGGGGATTACTTTGCCAGGTAGTACAATGTTCTCTGAGCGTATAATTTCATAAGTTTTGGACAGAGTGGTTGACATGCAGGTTAAAGAAGTTTAAAGAAAGCTCTGGAGTAGACCCAGGCATATAACATCATTTAAGATGCTACAAGTATGGCATTTCTAATCAAATGCATTGTTAAGGAATTGGGTCTGGGCCAGCTGTAAAGTGTTCATTAAAAAGCAAAGTTAGATTATATCTTATATCTTGTCATGTACGCAGAATGTTTCATCCACATGTTAGTACCTAAGATAAAAGCAAAACTGAAAATAACAACAAAAAACTCAGGATACTGTACTGTAATGTAATTATAATAGCTTTATAATTGCATTTGTAATGCATGTACAGTACATGTGCATATATCCATGTATAAAAAAATCATTAGAAAGATCTAGTACCATGTTAATTTTAATTATGATGGGATTGCTGGCTCTTGATATTTTTAACCTCTGCATTTGGCTCAATATTAAACGTTTGCTAAGGTGAGAGTATGGATTGTACATATTCCATACCCCATGCTTGACTTACTATGGGAGTTACATCCTGATAAACTCATTGTAAGTTGAAAATAATTGTAGGTCAAAAATGGGCATTTGTAGACAAGATGGGATGTGAAAACACAAAACAATATTAAAAAATGCTGGCAACACTGTACACTGTAGAGTCTCAGTTGTTTATCCTCATGATTGCATGGCTGACTGGGAGCTGTAGCTCACTGCTGCTCCCTAACCAGCATCACAAGAGAGTATAATACTGCATTTTTCTAGCCCAGGAAAAGATCAAAATTTAAAACTTGAAGTATAGTTTCTATTGAATGTGTACCACTTTCACACTATCATAAAATTGAAAAATTATAAGTCAAAACATCAACAGGGAATATCTGTATTTATGATAAAAACTATATCCCCTAAAACATCTGCTACTTGTGAAATGTTTCAAATAGAAAACAGAGAGAACTATGAAATCGGTCCAGCTTAGGAAAAACTTTACTCCTCCCTAATTGTATCTCCTTCCTTCTCTGCTATAGATAATCAGCATCCAGAAAGCAATGATTATAATTCCCAAATGTGACTTTATCCTTTTATTCCATATGAAAGCTTCCCTAAACAAAACATAGTATTGTTTTGCATGTTTCACCACAAACACACATATACCTGATCCTTACACTCAAGATAGCATTATGACGTGTTCAAGGGGAGATCTTTGTCAAGATGCTGGCACGGTATTTGGTGCGTCATGGACAGTGCCGGTGTTTGCTTCCTTCCCATCTCAACTCTTCTGATCTTTAACAGGGATGTTGTTTCATAATCTGGATAGCATCACTATATTTTAGTGAGTACTTGGGAATGTGAGGGAACCACACACACTCATCTATATTATGTAGGAAGTTAGATGCCATCTCTGTGCTATGCAATGTGATGAAGTTGGGATGAGGGAAGAATACTCACTCTTTTCTATTGTATGATGCTATGGTAGTGAGTTACACTTAGTGAACCTTACCTTGCTCATCAATAAAACTAGCATATTGATATTTACCTCACAGGAGTGTTATAAGGAGAAATGAGCAAAACTAAAGAAACCATCTGATACATAATACTTCAATAAATGTATATTTGGTCTCCCCTTGGTTTTCCCTTCCTCAAAAGACTTAAACATGAACCTCCTACAGAGACCATTTAAATTTGAAACATTGGGAAAGGAAATATACATACTTATATGTTATAGAACACCTTTGGTGACTTTTTTTGTGGATGAGATACCTGAGAATGGTGGAAGTTTGGGATCAAATAATCACTTTGTTACTTTTTATTTGATGTGTTCTTCTCTTCCTTTTTACCTTCCATTGTGACACTGGAATAGGAACCTTTGTTTGAACCCCAGAAAGGAGACAGTACAGAATAAAAAAGCATAAAGATGAGTATTCTGTACAACAGACTGAAATCAGGAGACCTGGGGACTGAATGCCAGATTTGACCTTGTCTAGAAGATACTTTCCCTGAGCTGAACACAGCACTTATTGAGAAAAAGATTGTATATCCCAATGGTTAGGGATGGTGACTTGAGAGTCAGAGCTTAGTTTGAACTTGGAATCATTTAATAACTCAATTCATGCTGTCTGGCAAATCTTGAATGTCTCAATATATTAGACTCACATGCAATGAATGTACATTATGATGCATGCATACAGAGAATAATGGGGTAATATACACATGCAATGAATGTACATTATGATGCATGCATACAGAGAATAATGGGGGTAATATACAAACACAATACCTTTTTTTAAGTTAATGAGTAGTAGGATTACTTGATTAATTATATATTTATTTCTGGACATAACTATATTTTTCACAACCTCTTAATTGATACAAATCATTTTTATAATCAGAACTAGTCATAGAAACATTTATGGTTCTGAAATATTTTAGACATAAAGAAACTTACAAAAAGAATATACTGTATATACTCACATTAAGAAATAAACCAAAAAGACCCCGCATTGCCAAGACAATCCTAAGCCAAAAGAACAAAGCTGGAGGCATCACGCTACCTGACTTCAAACTATACTACAAGGCTGCAGTAACCAAAACAGCATGGTACTGGTACCAAAACAGAGATATAGACCAATGGAACAGAACAGAGCCCTCAGAAATAATACCATACATCTACAGCCATCCTATCTTTGACAAACCTGACAAAAACAAGAAATGGGGAAAGGATTTCCTATTTAATACGTGGTGCTGGGAAAATTGGCTAGCCATAAGTAGAAAGCTGAAACTGGATCCTTTCCTTACTCCTTATACGAAAATTAATGCAAGATGGATTAGAGACTTAAATGTTAGACCTAAAACCATAAAAACCCTAGAAGAAAACCTAGGTAATACCATTCAGGACATAGGCATGGGCAAGGACTTCATGTCTAAAACACCAAAAGCAATGGCAATAAAAGCCAAAATTGACAAATGGGATCTAATTGAACTAAAGAGCTTCTGCACAGCAAAAGAAACTACCATCAGAGTGAACAGGCAACCTACAGAATGGGAGAAAGTTTTTACAATCTACTCATCTGACAAAGGGCTAATATCCAGAACCTATAAAGAACTCAATCAAATTTACGAGAAAAAAACAAACAACCCCATCAAAATGTGGGCAAAGGATATGAATAGACACTTTTCAAAAGAAGACATTTGTGCAGCCAACAGACACATGAAAAAATGCTCATCATCACTGGCCATCAGAGAAATGCAAATCAAAACCACAATGAGATACCATCTCACACCAGTTAGAATGGCAATCATTAAAAAATCAGGAAACAACAGGTGCTGGAGAGGATGTGGAGAAATAGGAACACTTTTACACTGTTGATGGGACTGTAAACTAGTTCAACCATTGTGGAAAAGAGTGTGGCAATTCCTCAAGGATCTAGAACTAGAAATACCATTTGACCCAGCCATCCCATTACTGGGGATATACCCAAAGGATTATAAGTCATGCTGCTATAAAGACACATGCACACGTATGTTTATTGCGGCACTATTCACAATAGCAAAGACTTGGAATCAACCCAAATGTCCATCAGTGACAGACTGGATTAAGAAAATGTGGCACATATACACCATAGAATACTATGGAGCCATAAGAAAGGATGAGTTCGTGTCCTTTGTAGGGACATGGATGCAGCTGGAAACCATCATTCTCAGCAAACTATCACAAGAACAGAAAACCAAATACCTCATGTTCTCACTCATAGATGGGAATTGAACAATGAGATCACTTGGACACAGGAAGGGGAGCATCACACACTGGGTCCTATTGTGGGGAGGGGGTAGGGGGGAGGGATAGCATTAAGAGATATACCTAATGTAAATGATGAGTCAATGGGTGCAGCACACCAACATGGCACATGTATATATATGTAACAAACCTGCATGTTGTTCACATGTACCCTAGAACTTAAAGTATAATAATAGAAAAAAAAGTTTTCAGTTCCAGTCTCTAAGACCAATGTATGGCATTTGAATAGGACATACAGATTTTTTTTTCATTCCTTTAACGAGAATTAAAGAGAAAACAAGAAGATTGAGAAAAAAAAAAAAAAGAAATAAACCATTATATGTACAATCGAAATTCACTCAAAGTCTGGGCTGGGTGCAGTGGCTCACACCTGTAATCCTTGTACTCTGGGAGGTTGAGACGGGCGGATTGCTTGAGACCAGGAGTTTGAGACCAGCCTGGGCAACATGGTGAAACCACATCTCTATAAAAAAATACAAAAATTAGTTGAGCATGGTGGCGCAGGACTGTAGTCCCAGTTACTTGGGAGGCTGAGATGGGAGGATCACCTGAGCCAGGGAGGTCAAGGCTGTGCTGAGCCATAATTGTACCACTACACTCCAGCCTGGGTGACAGAGTAAGACCCTGTCTTTAAAAAAAAAGAAAAGAAAGAAAATCAAAGTTTCTTCTGCTTGCATTAGCCTCCTTCTTACAAAGGAGTAATCAGTAACAAGCATTTAGACTTTTCATTATTTATTCTTCGTTACATATGTATATATTTCTGCACGAAATATAGTGTGATTTTGTGTTTTATCTGTAGTTGTCTGGCTATCTGACGGAAAGGAGAAAGGAAGAAACATGAGAAGAACAAATACCCATTCATATCTCAACACTGTGACCTGCCATATATGCCTCTTTACATGTGTACTGTCTTTCAGAGCTACTAAACCAGACACACCCACTTTTCCAGTTTACGTGCTATAGAGAGCACTAACAGAATTGGTACATATCACTTTTCAGTGATTTAAAAAAATGTGATGTGTTTAAAGTCTTAAGAGTTTCCCAGGTGACAGCCAGCCCAAAACAATGTTACAGTGTATCTTTGTGGGGTTTTTTTTGTTTGTTTTTTTGTTTTTTTTCCTTGAGACAGGATCTCTTCAGCCTCCTTATGTTGTTCAGGCTGGAGTGCAGTGGTTATTAACAGGCACAATCACAGCACACTACAACCTAGAACTCCTGGGCTCAATTGTTCCTCTCACTTCAGCCTCCCAAGTAGCTGGGATTTGCAGTGTATCTTGAATGTGAAATATCTTCCCATTGTCCAGGCATAATTTCCCACTTTTATTCACGTGATTACACATCTATGTCTGTAAATCTGGAACTAATCTGGGCAATCTTGGTGAAAAAAAGTCAGTGATTTCCAGGAGTTGGTTTTTATGTGTCCAATCTACTATCCAAATCCCTTGGTTAGTTTAGGTATGCATCCCATTTAGAACTTGATATGATTTGGTATTACATGTGATTGGCATGTGTATATTTTCCTTTCTGCTTAATATTTTTAATTGTATGAGCAAGGTACTTCATACGTGTGTTGATTACTCCTGGGGCCCAGGGCCGAGTGAGACTGTGACTCTACTTTTACCCTGAATCCTGCTGTGTTAGGATTCTCTCCTCTGGAAGCTGTGGTGCTGAGCCCTAGTGGTTTCATGCAGTCCCTCCCCTTTCCCTCCCCTGTGGCAGTCACTGCTTGGCCAACTAGGTGGGTAAAAAGAGGAGTCTGCTGTCAATTCAAGGGACTTTATTTGTGCTACTGCAGAAAGAAGCATGTTATGAAACCACTTTCATCTCATGACCTTCCCTAAAATCTTGAAAAGTAGAAATGTCATCTGGCTGTTGAATGTAAGGTTCATCTGAGAGACGTGCTTGCCCTTCCCCCGGGTGTCTATAATTTCTCTAAACCTGCCCAACTGAGGATGTCATGTAGATAGATTCATACTTTAATTCTAGGACCACCCTAGTACCTAATTGTCTTGGCTTAGACATGTTATCATTCCTAACGTTGAGCAACTTTCCTATGAAAAGGGCAGGGGTATTTTGTTTTTATTGTTTTTCTCGCTTCCAAAACCAAGACACCTTTCTTATAGATAAAAATGGAAAATACCTGAAAGGAATACAATCTTTAAAAAACCTTAAAATTTTATTATGCATGGATAAGCACTGTCAACATTTGAATGTTTTTTCAGAAATTATATTATGCAAATGTAACTATATATTTAAGAATAGAAATAAAATAGTATCCTACTTTTAGCTTTGTAAACTGCTTTTTAATGACATATATTGTGAAGGTCAACCCACACTAACAAAATCCACATTATAATAAAAAATGGCAGTAGAAACAGTACTAGTCAATCCGGGTATGAAATAATGATAGAAATGGTTAATATTTATTGTGATTTTTCTCAGTTCCTGACACTGCTGTAATTCTAAACCCATACTTCATTTAATCCTCACCACCATTTATAAAGAGGAGCAGTTGTTTCCAACTTTAAACATCAGAGAACTGGGGTACAACAAGGGCAGGGCTAGCAAGTTGTGAGGCTGAGATTTGAACACAGGCTCTGTGGTTCCTGAGTAAATTTATCTAACCAGCATGTGCTACTCCTGCTTATTAGATCTCCAGCCTTACTGTTGATCAGGGCACAGCAAAACAAAACAAAACAAAACAAAAAACAAACAAACAAAAGAAAAACTAACCAAAACTAAGGCTTTGTATTAGTTTCCTATGACTGCTGTACATAGTACCAAACACTTGTGGCTTAAAACAACAGAAATTTAGTCTCTCACAGTTCTGGATGCAACACTTTTGAAACACCCAAGAATGTCAATAACCTTCTGTCTACAAAACATGGAACTCAAGGAATATCAGTCTGAAGTCCAGGTGTCGATGGGGCCTTGCTCCTTTTGAGTCTATGAGAAGAATCTTTCCTTTCCTGTTCCTAGTATCTGGTGATGGCCATAGATCCTTGATATTGCTTGCTTGCAGGGACATCACTCCAGTCTCTTCCTCTGTCACCACATGTTGCTCTCCCTGTGTATCTCTGTCTTTAGTGGCATTTTCATTATCTTATATGACCACAAGTCATATTGGATTAGAGCTCACCCTAATAGTCTTATCTTAACTTGATTACATCTGCAAAGACTCTTTTTTTATATTATTACTATACTTTAAGTTCTTGGGTACATGTACAGAACATGCAGATTTGTTACATATACACGTGCCATGGTGGTTTGCTGCACCCATCAACCCATCATCTACATTAGGTATTTCTCCCAATGATATCCCTCCCCTAGCCCCCCCCCGCCCCCGATAGGCCCTGGTGTGTGATGTTCCCCTCCCTGTGTCCATGTGTTCTCATTGTTCAGCTCCCACTTATGAATGAGAACATGCAGTGTTTGGTTTACTGTTCTTGTGTTAGTTTGCTGAGAATGATGGTTTCCAGCTTTATCCATGTCCCTGCAAATGACATGAACTCATCCTTTATTTATTTATTTATTTATTTATTTATTTATTTTTGAGACGGAGTCTCGCTCTGTCACCCAGGCTGGAGTGCAGTGGTGCAATCTCAGCTCACTGCAAGCTCCACCTCCTGGGTTCATGCCATCTCCTGCCTCAGCCTCCCAAGTAGCTGAGACTACAGGCGCCCACCACCACACCCAGCTAATTTTTTTTTGTATTTTTTTTAGTAGAGACGGGGTTTCACTGTGTTAGCCAGGATAGTCTCGATCTCCTGACCTCGTGATCCACCCACTCAGCCTCCCAAAGTGCTGGGATTACAGGCATGAGCCACTGTGCCTGGCCAAACTCATCCTTTTTTATGGCTGCATAGTATTCCATAGTGTATATGTGCCACATTTTCTTTATCCAGACTATCACTGATGGGCATTTGGGTTGGTTCCAAGTCTTTCCTATTGTGGATAGTGCCGCAGTAAACATATGTGTGCATGTCAAAGACTCTATTTTTAAAATAAGGTCACATTCACAGGTATCTGGGGTTAGTACATCAATGTATCTTTTGGGGGAACAAAATGCAACCAAACAATAATACCTTGATTTTTCCCAGTGAACTAGGCAAAAATTAAAGTATTGATAATTATCAGTGTGAGTGGGAATTTGGGGAAAATATACCCTGTTATAATGTAGATGAGGTTCCCACAAAATCTTCTCTCCCTTTCTGAGTCTCAGGAACATTCCTCATTCTAAATATCAGTGTCTTTCCTGTGCTTAGGGCTGAGAATGCTTAAGTTTCACCACCATTTTATTATTTTGTAAAATTGTAAAAGCAGTAGCTATTTATTATAGTTAAAAATAGATAGCATAGGAGAGGAAATAAATAACATTAATCCCAAACAGAACACTCAAAGACAAGCCCTGGTAATGAGTTTATCTGTATAAATTCTTTTAGAAGTTTCCTTATTCAGGTATTTATATATTTAAGCAGAACTACATGCATTTATATATTTATTCATGAAAGATAAAGTTTCATTCTACTTACTTTCATCCTATTTACTTTTGCAACCTGCTTGTCTAACAAACAATATACATGAAAGGTTGTGAGTAAATATCAGGCTGCACCATAGGGATAACAGAGATACTAATGGCCCATAAAGATAGAGAAAAAGAAATAAAAATGGCTAAAATATGTTATGATCTGAGTGATTTTTAGGTATTGAGTCATTTGGTGCTTATAGTTCCCTCACAAAGTAGATACTGTGGCTAATCTCCATTTCATAGATGAAAAACTGAGGGACAGAGAGAATAAGGACTTTGCCTGAGACCACACAGTTAGGGAGTGGGACAATTGGATTTATGTCCAGTACATCATGCTCCGGAGTCTGAGAAACAGTGAAATCTCTGTTGTTAGGTGAAAGATGCAACTGCACAAGCAAGGATATTTTAGGAGCTCATTAAAAGGAGTATTTCGGCCAGGCATCCCAGCATTTTGGGAGGTTGAGGTGGGCGGATAAGGAGGTCAGGAGTTTGAGACCAGCCTGACCAACATGGTGAAACCCTGTCTCTGCTAAAAATACAAAAATTAGCCAGGCGTGGTGGCGCATCCCTGTAATCCCAGCTACTCAGGAGGCTGAGGCAGGAGAATCGCTTGAACCCAGGAAGGCAGTGAGCTGAGATTGTGCCACTGCATTCCAGCCTGGGCGACACAGCAAGACTCCATCTAAAAAAAAAAAAGAAAGAAATATTTCGTATGTTAATACATTTATACAAAAAAACTGCTCATGATGAAAAAAACTGGTCATAATGAAAACAGGTGGAATGTGACCTTGGAGAGCATCTTCATTGCAATTCTGGGGACAGAAACCATAGTGCAATGGGATAAGGAGTCAGTGGGAAGTGAAGAATGTTAACAGAAAATGCGGAAAACTCTTTTTGGTTCTTGACTTTGAAGGGGAAAAGAGAGAAGAAGGGAAGGAAGGAGGGAAGGGAAGGAGGGAGGGAGAGGAAGAGGGGGATGGACAGGGAGAGGGAGAGGGGAGGAGAGGGGAGGGAAGGAAAGGGGAGAGGAGAAAGAATGGAGGGGATAGGGGAGAGGGGAGGGGAAAGAAGAGATAGACAGACAGAGAGAGAGAGAGAGAGATCCTGTGACTGATTGGGTGATGAGGGATCCAAAGAGATTTTTTAAAAACTTCAATTCCTTGAAATTTTGAGCAAGTTTAAAAGTTGATGTGAAGAAGCCGTCTCATCTCAGATTTAACCTATGAAGTTGCCCATATATTCATTTCCCTTCTTGCTCTCTTATTTCCAGTTTTGAGTTAATGAGATACCTCCAATGAACTAGTATGTTTTTCAAGCTCAATACATATTTAGTTATTACCTAATAACAGAATGGACAATTGTGTGTTACAGAAATGCTAGTAATTCCTGGATTTTTGTCTGTCAGGAAGGCAGCAAGTCGCTGAAATTTTGATGTGATGTGGCTGAATTATGCATGATCTGAGAACCCTGCACAGGTGACTGCAGGATATGTTCAGAATACTCATATCTATATCTATATATCTACACACACACACACACACACACACACACTAAGCAGTGCTGGAGCACTCATTAGACAATCACTGCCCCTTGTGTCCCTGATGAGATCTGTCATGGAGCTCACCAGGTGAGTTCACACACGCCTGTCTTACCACCATGGGGAAGTGGATTTGGGTCTCCTTACAGGCATGATATTGAACAGTATTTATGAATTATGAAACACTAAAGAATGTGGAGAGCATTCTGTTTCTAAAACTTTGAACTGAAGGCATATCCGAGAGATTCGCTTCTTTTATCTGGATGTCTGTGTTCTCGTCTGGAGAAGCAATGAGAAATGATTTTTCATAATGACTACCTAAGCCCTGAGGCTCAGCCAGCCCCTACTGCTGTGTTCCAACATTTAAAGGACCATTGAAGTCCCACTTCATGTCATATTCTCTGGGAGGGTTGTCTTATTAACCCCTCATACAGCTCTGTAAGGATGGTATGGTCAGTCCCATTTCACAGATGACCAACCTCAGGCTTTCAGAGCCTAAGTCACCTCCCCAGGTAAGTGGCAGGATTGGAATGAGGTTCCATCCTTCACCCTCCCTAGGGGACCCTGAGCACCTCCCTTTTAGAAGATGGGCTTCCAGGGCTTGAGAAATGGTCAGATTCCACTCCCCTGCTATTGTGGCCCCACAGGTCCTTACTCCATAACTCCTCTGGGTGATGAGGAAGACAGAGGAGGTGAAATCCTGCGCTTTGTGCCAAGAGACCTGGGTGTAGACCTAGTGTGTAAAAACCCCACTAAGGGCTGTATTAAAAACAAGGGAGAAAACATTTGTAAACTACATCTCAGATATTGGGTTAGTATCCCTGATTTGTGAAACATGGTAACAAAACAATTGGCAATGATTTCAACAGAAAATTCAAATAAGTATATACATAAACAATAAACATTTAAAAAATACAAAAACCTGTAGACCTGAATGTGCACTATTCTACGGACAACAGACCCCTTGGGGTCAAGGGGTGGGAGTTGGGCCAGTAAGAGGTGCACTTTAAATTTGATTTTTGGTGAGTGGGCTCAGGCAGAAGCTCAGGTGTTGGCCTTGGGACAGGCAAGCTGGAGAGAAGGAAAGTAACATGCCCTGAACTACTGTAAGCAAATGCACTTTGTATTTCATCTGCTTTTACCCTAACAACATTTAACCAGTCATTCTGATAATTATTCAAATCAGGAAACTAAGCTTAAGGAGAGTTTATGTAATTCAGAGAGAAAACTTTTTAATCTCCTGATCAGCAGCTAACTTTGGAATTACTTAAGGTTTTTTTTTCGGTTGTTATTTTCATTTTGTCTTGATGCCTCCAGAACTCTGAGTGCTCTAATCTCCTTCAACGCTGGCAGTATCTGCTCCACAGGTGGTTTTTAATGTTTTTTTCTTTTTAAATATGACCTCTATAATGTTTAGGTCCCATTAATAAAATTTAAAACACTTTCCAAAGGAAAAAAAAAACACTAAAGACTGTATTAAAACAAAGGAGAAAACATTTGTAAACTACATCTCAGATACTGGGTTAGTAGCCATGATTTGTGAAACATACTTGGTAACAAAACAATTGGCAATGATTTCAACAGAAAATTTAAATAAGTATATACATGAATAATAAACATTTAAAAATACAAAAACCTGCAGCCATAAAAGGAATGAGATTATGTCCTTTGCAGGAACATGGATGAAGCTGGAAGCCATCATCCTCAGCAAACTAACACAGGAACAGGAAACCAAACACCACATGTTCTCACTCATAAGTGGGAGCTGAACACTGAGAACACATGGACAGAGAGAGGAACATCACACACCAGGGCTTGTTGGGGGTGGGGGTAAGGGGAGGGAACTTAGAGGACGGGTCAATAGGTGCAGCAAACCACCGTGGCACACGTATATCTATGTAACAAACCTGCACGTTCTGCACATGTACCCCATTTTTTTAGAAGAAATAAAATAAATACAAAAACCACAAGAACTAACAAGACAGAAATGATTTTAAATCCTGAGAATTTATAATGACAAGATGCAAAAAATGAGGACTATGATTGTACTTTTGGAGAAGACTGTGTGTGAAGGTGAATGTGTTGATGTGCACCTCACCTACAGGGGCACTTCTGGAGAATGTGCACTATTCTAGGGACAACAGACCCCTTGGGGTCAAGGGGTGGGAGTTGGGCCAGTGAGAGGTGCAGTTTAAATTGGATTTGTGAATATACTCTTATATAGTTTTTGAAGTTTCATATTTGAGAATAAAAGTATTTTAGTGAATATTTGAATGCACAGTTTTTAAAAATTTAACTGGCAAGTAAAGAATTGGCAATGATCTATTCATTTGTCGTAAAATATGTTGGATTATGTTTTAATGAGATCTGTTTGGATTTAAATTTTATGCCCCAAGGACTTAAAACATATATATATATATATTTAAAAAGCATGTCAGTTTTTTAAAACCTTTGTTGAAAAGGACAAAGTTCAAACATTTTATTACAAACTAAGATTAAAATATAAAGCTATTATAATTAATAATGAACACTGGAAACTCAGAAGGGGGAGGTGGGAGTAAGGGAGGGAAGGGAGTAAGGGATGGAGAATCACCTACTGGGTACAATGTAAACTATTTTGGGTGAAGGGTACACTGAAAGTCCAGACTTCACCACTGTACAATTGATCCTTATAACCAAAACCACTTGTACTCCTGAAGCTATTCAAAGAAAAACAATTAAAAATTGAGATCTAAAAAAACAAGCTATTGTAATTAAGAGAATGTAGAATTGGTGTAAGGATAGAAAAAAAACAGGCCAATGGACTTAATAGAGTCAAGAAATAGACCCAATCCATATGTGGTCATTTTCACTTATGACACAGGTGACAATGCAGTGAAGGGAGAAGGATGATATTTTAAGTATGCTAGCTGAATTAGATACGTACAAAAATTGATTTCAGGTAGATTGTCAGTCTAAATGCAAAAGTAAAAGAATAACCTATAACAATGTAGGAAAATATTTTTATGTAGTTGGGGTGGCAAATATTTCTTAATCACTAGACAAAAAACTGTTAATCCCAAAGGAAAAAAAAATAATAAACTGAGCTACATTATAATTAAAGACTCTGTCTTCCAAAACATACTCTTAAGAAAGAAAATATTGAAATACAGAGTGAAAGATTTTATATATACAGTGATTTTATTTTTCGGAAACAAGGAGAAAAGTAGAAAATGAGCAAAAGAAGTAAACAGGCACTTTACAATATAAGAATCCCATACAACAACTGCATGTATAAAACGGTGCTTAACGTTTTTAGTTTTTAGGACAATGCAAATTAAACTTGTCATGAGATACTACAGTAACCCCATGAACTGAAAAAAAAAGAATAAGGGGCAAGTAGAACCATTATGTACTATTACTGAAAGTAAATTGGTGAAAACACTTTGGGAAATCATTTGGCAATATCCACTAAAGCTAACTATATGCATACCTATGAGCCAGCAATTCCAATCTTTGACATACTCAACAGAATCGTGTACATATATCCACTAAAGACAGCCACAAATCTGTATGTAGTAGTACTATAATATTAGTCAAACTGTGGGCATAACCCAAATATCATTCAACAGATAACTTGTAGTATTCATAAAATGAAATACTCTACCACAATTAGAATGCTCATTTTAATGTTGCCATATGCAAAATCATGGATATATCTCACACGGATAATATTAAGCAAAAGAAAGCAGAAACAAAAAAGTATAATTTCAGGTATATAAAATATGAAAAGTTCATAAACAGGCAAATCTCTAGTGTTAGAAGTTAGTGTAGTTTACTTTTGGGGGAATAATGACTTGTAAGGTCATAAAGGAAGCTCCTGAAGTGAAGATAATGTTCTATTTCTTTCCCTTTTTTACTAATAAATTCTGCTTTTATTATTAAAAGGAGTTCTTGTAAGCATAAGTGTCTCTTCAATGGTATAAAATTTCCCCTTCTTTAAGATTAAATATAAAACATTAATTAAAATATTCAAGGCAATAAAGTTAAATTCTAATGCCTGGCTGGGTGCAGTGGCTCACACCTGGAATCCCAGCACTTTGGGAGGCTGAGGTGGGTGGATCACATGAGGCCGGGAGTTCAAGACCAGCCTGGCCAACATGGTGAAACCCCATCTCTACTAAAAATACAGTAATTAGCCGGGTGTGGTGGCACATGCCTATAATCCCAGGTACTCAGTACGCTGAGGCACGAGAATCGCTTGAACCTGGGAGGTGGAGGTTGCAGTGGGCTGAGATTGCACCACTGCACTCTAGCCTGGACGTCACAGCGAGACTCTGTCCAAAAAAAAAAACAAAAAAAGAAAAAGAAAAAAATTCTGATGCCTTTCTGTAGTCAATGAAATGGACCTGAAAGAAAGAGCCATAGTGAATTTTAAAAATGTACCCAAACTTTGAAAAAATGTTGCTGTTTTCCAAAAAATAAGTTAGTTGAGATGTTTCTTCATTATAGGAGGCAGAATGTTCTTCTCTTTTAAATTTCAGTTTTTGTTTTAGATCCAGGGGGTACACGTGCAGGTTTGTTACATAGGTATATTGTGGGATGCTAAGGTTTGGGATATGAATGATCTCATCACCTAGGTAGTGAGCATAGTACCCAATAGTTTTTCAACCCTTGCCCCACCTCTCCCCCCTCCTCCAGTAGTCCCCAGGGCTTGTTGTTGCTATCTTTATGTCCATGAGTCCCCAGTGTTTAGTTTCCACTTATAAGTGAGAACATGTGGTATTTGGTTTTCTGTTCCTGTGTTAATTCACTTAGGACAATGGCCTCCAGATGCATCTATGTTGCTACAAGTGACATGATTTTTTTTTTTTTTATGGCTGTGATAAAATACTTTTGAACAGATTGTCAAAGGTACTGTGTATATGTTTATTAATTTGAAAAAGCATTCATTGTATTCTATTTTATGGTAAAAACAGAAAATAAAAGAATTTAATCGACAGGGTATTTGCGTGTGTGTGTGTGTGTGCGCACATTTGTGTGTGTGTCTAGGTCTAGCTGTATCACTTCAAATACACACTCACAGATGCAGTTTTATCTTTAATTCAGACAGGGGCTGGAACCAATCTCAGTTTCATATATGCCAGAACATGACTGATACACGGAGATTGCTATCGTTAGGTGAATAATTCCAGAAAACTCTGGCTGAGATCTTTGTAGCTCACCTCCAACATCCCTCTCCCTTTCCCTGGGCCCCTTGTCTGAGACTTTCAAAGCTGTGATCCAGGTTCTGGCCATCAGGAGGCATCACAGCTATCTCCATTTTTTTTTTTTTTTTTTAAATGAGGACATATTGCAAAGAGTGACAAACTATGATGCCAGTTCTGTTTGAAAAATATATGTGTATTAAAGCTGGTCCATTGGCTGTGGACTCCAAATCTACATGGCATTCACTGATTTATCTCTTCCCTCCTCAGTATACGTTGTCCCGTGCACACTATAGAGAGGTCCCTCACAGAGAGTGGGGCATTTAGCCTCCATTGCCCCTGTATAGGCTTCCCAGACCTCCACCCATTCCTTTTCAGTCCTCCCTTCTCTAGGATCCTATGGACACAGTTGCCCAGACCCTGCTCCTGTGACCTCTATCCTCTCTGTCACCTTTCTTCAGCCCTGTAAGTGCTACTTGGTGTTTCATGCCCTGGAGCATATGTTTTTATAGTCTTGTTTTACATCTATCATTTTTTTCTTTCTAACATGGGAAGTGGATTTGGGTCTGCTCAGAGGCATGATGTTGAACAGCTTTTATTAGATTATGAAACATCCAAAAATGTAGAGAACATTCTGTCTCTAAAACTTTGAACTCAAGGCATATCAGAGAGAGATTTGCTTTCTTTATATGGATGTCTGTGTTCTCATTAGTAGAAACAGTGAAAAATGACTTTTCACAATGCCTTCTTAGCCCAGAGGCTCAGCCAGCCCCCACTTCTGTGTCTCAGCATTTAAAGGGCCATTGAATCCCACTTCATGCCATATACTCTCAACAGGTTTTCTCATTTGCTCCTTGGGACAGCTCTGTAAGGATGATACAGTCAGTTCTATCTCACAGATAATCAAGCTCAGGCTTTCACAGCCTAAGTCACCTTCCCAGGTAAGTGGCAGGATTGGAATGAGGTTTCATCCCTCACCCTCCCTAAACGACCCCAAGCACCCCCTTTTAGAAGATGGGCTTCCAGGGCTTGAGAAATGGTCAGATTCCACTCCCCTGCTATTGTGGCCCCACGGGTCCCCCACTCCACAACCCCTCTGGGTGATGAGGAAGACAGAGGAGGTGAAATCCTGCACTTTATGCCAAGAGACTGGGTATAGGACCGCATGAGTTGGCTGATCCCTTAAGTAGTGAGTGGGCTCAGGCAGAAGCTTAGGTGTTGGCCTTGCGACGGGTGAGCTGAAGAGAAGGAAAGTAACCTGCACTGAACTACTTTAAGCAAATACATTCTATATTTCATCTCCTTTATCCTAATGGCTGTTCAAGGTACCAATAATTATGATCATTATTCCAATCAGGGTGCTGTCTTTAAGGGAGTTTATATAAATCAGGGAGACAACTTTATTATCTCCTTATTGTCAGCTAACTCTGGAATTAATCTAAAGGCTTTTTTTTTCTCTATTTGCCCTGAAGCCCACAGAGAAATAGAAATGTTTTTCTTATCCTTTATTCACATGTTTGTTCTGTATTGATGAGTATTTAGAATGTTTCTCATTTTTTCCTTTTTAAAAAGATTTCAGCAATGCTATTTCAAATAACCACTTACCTGGCTATTTTGGACATGTGAACATTTTTTCCTCCATTACATGTGTAAACATCTATCCCTTGGGGCTTGATTTCAATAATTTAAACTTCCTTATATGTGTCTGAGCATTCTCATTTCTTTAACCATCTTTGTACCTGTTGTTACAATATTTAAATGTATTTATAACTGATAAGTGTGTTTCCATTTCCTTGATGTATTTGGTCCCTCATCCCGCCCCCATACCCAGACACACACAGAACCACTTTTCACCTTTTCGTTTTTCAAATTTTTAAAAAATTCTTTTTCGCTTTTTTTTCTACATTTAAATTTTGTCAGATGATAGGTGATAAAAGGATATTTAGATGGTTTCATTTGCATTCCTTAATGTATTAGTGAGCTAGAATGCTTTTTCTTGTGATTACTGGCCATTTGTGTTTCTTCACCTGTGAACCATTTACATATTTTGTCAGTTTTGCTATTTTGTTATAGGAGCTGTACATGTGTTAAACCTAAAACCCTTCACTGATGGATGCATGCGTTATTTCAACACATCTTTCTTGGGTGAATATTATTTATGAGACACTCTAGCAAAATCGTTGTCCTAGATGTCTCTTCTGAGATCTTGGCTCTTATATTTATGGGAGATGTCCACCTGCAGCAAGAAAAGTATTAGTGCCCATGCAAACATGCGTGGCTTGTCAAGGATCACATGCACAGACAGTTCACACTTACTCCTAAACCCTGCATGGCCACAGAGTAAAAAGGATGTGTGGTGCATTATATGAGGAGAGCCCTGGCTCAGGATTGTGATTTCTGTGATCTCTATAATAATGGCAATATTTTTTTAAATTACATAACATTTCTGAGTTTGCCTTTTCTGATTTGTAAAATGGAAACAATCATAGCTAACAAAGACAGCTGTTCTGAAAGCAAAAGAACAAAATATTTTAAGTGTCATACACAGTGTAGGGTACCTACGGTACTCAACACATCTTAGTCCCTTTCCTATCCCATACCCGTCCTTCCTTTAAAGGAGATTCCTTTGACATAATCCAAAAGGCATGGTTCCATAATGATCATATGAAAATTTTAAGGGAAATGTATAGGTTTCCATGATTAATTAACTGCTGTGTCACTACTCTGTGCTGGGTAAGGAAAAGGAAAACAATCACTGAACCAGTTTCCTGGGTTTGTAAAAGAAATCCATCAAAGCCACCACCTCATTTCGCTTTATTTCATAGACTTCCCCATCTCATTTTTTATGTTCTATGTTAATTTCTCAAGAAAAACAGGCCCGGCATTACCTCTGCGCACAACCCTGTGGGCCTGGCTCAGGCGGGAGTGCGGGGCCAGCAACATGAGCACCCTGGACAGCCCCGACCAGGCCTATGACTTCCTGCTGAAGTTCCTGCTGGTGGGCGACAGCGACGTAGGCAAGAGTGAGATCCTGGAGAGCCTGCAGGATGGCGCGGCCGAGTCCCCATACAGTCACCTGAGGGGGATCGACTACAAGACGACCACCATCCTGCTGGATGGCCAGCGGGTGAAGCTGAAGCTCTGGGATACGTCGGGGCAGGGAAGATTTTGTACCATATTCCGCTCCTACTCTCGTGGTGCACAAGGAGTGATCCTGGTCTACGACATTGCAAACCGCTGGTCTTTCGAGGGTATGGATCGATGGATTAAGAAGATCGATGAGCATGCCCCTGGTGTCCCTAAAATCCTGGTGGGGAATCGCCTACATCTGGCATTCAAGAGGCAGGTGCCCAGGGAGCAGGCCCAAGCCTACGCTGAGCGCCTGGGCGTGACCTTCTTTGAGGTCAGCCCTCTGTGCAATTTCAACATCATAGAGTCTTTCACGGAGCTGGCCAGGATCGTGCTGCTGCGGCACAGGATGAATTGTTTCGGGAGGCCGAGCAAGGTACTGAGCTTGCAAGACCTCTGCTGCCGCACCATCGTGTCCTGCACACCCGTATACCTGGTGGACAAGCTCCCGCTCCCCAATGCCTTAAGAAGCCACCTCAAGTCCTTCTCCATGGCTAAGGGCCTGAATGCCAGGATGATGCGAGGCCTCTCCTACTCCCTCACCACCAGCTCCACCCACAAAAGGAGCAGCCTCTGCAAAGTGGAGATCGTCTGCCCACCCCAGAGCCCACCCAAAAACTGCACCAGAAACAGCTGCAAAATTTCTTAAGGAAGGCACCAAAAGGAAACAAGCTGGAATCGCTCCAGGAAGAACTCTGGTTACACCTGGAAGACAGAAGTCGGAAGTCGCATTCTAGATTCAAGAAATTAGTTTTCAGTTTCTCAAGGGAATCATGCTGCTTGGGAATGCTGTGATGCCTTCTGTCAATAAAAACACATTACGCAGTTTGACTTTGAATTTCTATGTGGATGTGCATGAAGCTTTCTTTTTAGACGTGTGTTTATAAACGGGAAATTAGTACTCTGCTCAACTCTTGGTAACATGAAATTTTGAATGTTACTTATATCATAATCACACTGCAACTTTTTCCTTAAAATTACTGCCTTTGTAAGAATGGTGATATGGCAGTGATGAGTATAAATTCAAGTAAATTTGAGAATCAATGATAGTGAGATAATTTAGTCATTGATATTACAAGAGGGGGCTTTTTGTAAACCTCCTTTTAAAGTCAAAGCACCAATTTATAAAACACTGCAGATGCATATAGAGATTGTATATAACAGATCTGTCCAGTTTGTGCATGAAATGGATTTGATAAAGTTTTTGCTATGTTATTTTACTACATTTGAGGATTAATTCGTGATTTATATGTATGTTTTTCTATAAATCTACTTTTTTTGTACAAGATGTTCTACAAGATATGAAGCTAAGGGAGGAAAACGCCAAAGATATCTCTAGTTATGTTGAACATAGCCAACATGGTTTCAATGGGTCAGTAAGAAAAAACCATTTCAGTAAGGAATGAAATAAGTACTTATTTGAGAAAATGTTTCTTAACAATAAAAAGGTATATATTTTTCTCTTTTGGTAAAATGAAAAGAAAAAGAAAAATATACATAATGTAACCCCGCAAGATGAGGCTTTGCAGAAAAACATTGCAATAGAACATGGCAGGGCAGGCCCATTATAAGACTTTAGGTGAGTCATTTCCCCTGTACTGGCCAGTTTTGGTTAACAAATCTCAGATCAATATAGAGGTTAATGAGATCACATCTGGGAAAGCACTTCTGAGACCTTAGATGGGAAGGAAGAAGAACTGATTTCCACGTAGTTACTTTCCAATTTACATTGTGAATATTATAATAATCTATATTGGATGAACTGAGTAAATATAAGTCCTTGCACTCTTGTAACTGAATGACCATTTACTTGTGCATTGTCATAGGGTGATTATAACATAAAGTACCGCAGAAGGGCAGTATCTCTGGCCTCAGGAAGCCTTGGGGACTCACCCTTCCTGAACGCTGGCACTTTTCTGTCTCATGAATTTCCCACAACATTCCTGGGAGGTAGAGGATATAATTTCTACACCATCCTGTAGCTGAAGAAACAGTGATGTTTGCAGGTTAAGCAGCCTGGCTGGGGAGCATCCTGCCACTAAGTGGAAAAGCAGAGACCTGCACCCTATACACCCCCAGGCAGACTGTGATGCTGAGCTGCACATCACACCATAACCAAGTAAATCTTGCTTTCCTGCTGACCCGGGTCACTAATGAAATCTGTATCTTCAGCTCTGAAGCCAGTCTGCCAGTTCTGTCTCTCTTCTGAAAGACAGAGAACCTTGTCAGACCTAAATTTCCTACTCTGTAGACAAGGGAGTGCATCTGGGCCAGTACTTTAGAAACTGGAGTCTCCAGACAGTTCTGATGTCAAGAAGAATATGCACTCTCAGAGGGACAGGGGTCATGCTGAGGGTGAATACTTGAAGGAGCAGGCCCTAAACACATGCAGATCGGGGATGCATACAGTCTTTAATAGAAATTACCAAATCAACCTGGAAAGAGGTTGTACTAAGTGACATCCCCACCACCAATATGAAACAGGGTAGACTTCCCTGCATGCCTACCTTACTAGAATCCTGAATGGTTTCTTTTTATACTTTGATGATATGACAGGTGGAAATTCTTTCATTGTCATTATATTTAATTTGGTGTTCAGATAACTTAAAAAATTCCCTAGTATACAAAATGCTCTGATAATCATCATTGCATTATATTTTTATTGCAAACTGGTCCATTTTCATATGTAGCCTAAAAACAATGAGCAACAGGCACATTAGCCTGCAAGTTCTCCTAGAGCTACTGGTGGCATTATGGTTCCAGGGTGTGTTTGTGGCCTCTGGGGGATACTGATGGCAGTGTGTTTGTCTAGAAGATTAAGAACATCTCTCTGTGATATTAGTTGAATTCAGTATTAGAGAAGAGCTGGAGTCTTTTTAAATGACACAAGAGCTGGACCACAACATGCTTCTGAGCAGGCTGTAATACTGTCCCTGTGATGGAAAGCAAGTCTTTCTGTGATCTCACCTGCTCAAGTCAGGGTGGATCCCTCCAGGATGTAAGGTATGGCAGTCGGCCTAAATCTGCTTCTGAACACTGAAGCTGAGTGCTCCTATCTTCCTGACATCAGTTACAGAGACTGGAGAAGCTGTATCTTCTCAGACACCAAAACCATGGGTTCAGTCAGCTGTGTGAGGAGCTCGGTGCTAGAAGATAAAATACCAGTACCTGTTTGACACATCGTGCATCTATCCATTCATCTGTCCATCCATTCATCCGTCTGTCCATCCATCCATCCATCCATCCATCCATCCATCCATCCATCCCCATAGTTAACAGGCATTAAGGTCAAATGACACCATCCTTCTGGTTAAGCTTTAGACTTCCCCAGAATAGAAACAAGGAAGTAAGGGGGTTGTGGTGAACTCAGTTTCTAGACCTAAGAAGAGATGGCTCCTTCTCATTAATATTTCCATCCTGAGAGAGCCTCTTATCATTGATAATTTCAAAACATAATTTAAAAACCCTGGACCCCTCTCTACAACCCTAGTTACTGTTCTCTTTACATATATTCTCCCATTGCAACCAAAGTTCTATGAAGAATTCTCAATACTCAACTCATCCCTTTATACCTCCCTCCACCTCAGTCCTCATTCCTCATCTAATGGTGCTTTGTTACCGCACCCCTCCACTGAAATGAACCCCATCAAAACCAACAGCCACGCCTTTGTCCCATTTATAGATCAAGACTGTTGAAATGAACATCTATCTGGAGACAAAGCTTCACCTGCAATGCCAAAATTCAGTTGCTTTTGTATAGACAAAGATTTTATGGCAATGCTATATTTACCTAAAAGCTAGCATTGTAAAATAGCTTCCATAGAGTCAGTCAGATAATGTGAAGGCTGTGCTACAGGAACTGTGCTATCAATTGAAGTACAACATTTCCCCAACATATCCCATAATATTGCTTCAATAAAAGGAATGTTGCAAATAGATTTACTGCATGTTAGCAATATTTTTATGATCACTTAAATTCTGTTTATTGTTTTATTTCTTTCTGAAGGAATTACTAAGTATACAATGTAATCACCTGAAATTAAAATGTTGTTTCAAAATTTGTCATGGTTAAATATATTGCCTAAAAGCATTGTCTGATTGTTTAATATGCCATAATTAGGTAATATAACGGTGGTGAAATATAATAGTAGAGAGAGGGAACTCCTGCAATCTCCTGATTAGGTCAGAATTCTACTGCACTACACAAATCATAATGCTGGAATTCCTTTTGGAATGTTTCCATTTGGTAAACTATCCCAACTATATGATAAGTGTACATAATTCCATACTGATATAAATAAGTGTTTCAATTGAAAAAGAAATGGATCAGAGAAGACAAATTGTCTCAATCAAATAATTCTAAATAATATATATATGGCTACCCCACAGTTCATGAGGTGAAGTTTAATTCTGTCCTCTACCTCCTAAGAACAGGGCTTAGTGACTTACTTCTACAGAAAAGAGTATAGGAATGTGAAATAGTTACCACACACTGGAGAAATTTGGCAAACAGTACCTTAACCAAGTGATGAAGGTTAACATCACCATTGATATCATATGGGTAGCATGTAAACCCATATATGGTGTGATAAAAAGGGCAATTCATCTCTGTGGTATTCCTTCTGAAAACCCACAACCTCAGTCTAATAATGAGAAAAACAAGTTAAGCCTGTACTTATGAAATCAGGCTTATGAAAATACTCTGGCCATACCTCAAATGGTTAACAGGGAATTACCATATGACACAGCAATTCCACCCCTAGGTACATAGCCAAAAGAAATATGTCTACATAAAAACTCGTACCTGAATGTATACAGGATCATCATTCAAAATAGCTAAAGAGTGGAAAGAACCCAAATGCTCATCAATTGATACATGGATAAAATGGGGTATATTCAGCAATAAATATGGATGAGGTATTGATATATGCTGCAACACAGATTCTGAAAACATTATGTAAAGTGAAAGAAGCCAGATGCAAAAGACCCAATATTTTTTGATTTCATTTATGTAAAATGTCAAAAACAGGCAAATCCACGGAGAAACAAAGCATATCTGTGATTGCCTAGGGTTGGGGGTGGGCACAGAGTTAACTGCATTCAAGCAGGATGGGTAATCTTAGGATGATGAAAACATCTGAAACTCAACTATGAAGTCCCAGCTACAGCAATCAGACAAGAGAAAGAAACAAAGGGCATCCAAATTGGAAAAGAAGTCAAATTATCCTTGTTTGCAGATGACATGATCTTATATTTGGAAAACCTAGACTCCATCAAAAAACGATTAGAACTCATAAACAAATTCAGTATAGTTGCAGGATACAAAATCAACATACAAAAATCAGTAGCGTTTCTATAGGCCAGTCAACAGTGAACAATCTAAAAAATAAATTTGAAAGTAATCCCATTTACGATAGCCATAAATAAAATTAAATACACAGGAATTAACCAAAGAAGTGAAAGACCTCTGTAATGAAAACTATAAAACACTGATGACAGAAATTAAAGATGACACCAAAAAATGGAAAAGTATTTCATGTTCATTGATTGGAAAAATCAATATTGTTAAAATGTCCATTCTACTCAAAGCAATCTACAGATTCAATACAATCCCTATCAAAATACCAATGACATTCTCCACAGAAACAGAAAAAAAAAATCCTAAAATTCATATAAAATCACAAAAGACCCAGAATACCCAAAGCTATCTTCAGCAAAACGAACAAAACTGGAGGAATCACAATACCTGACTTCAAATTATGCTACAGAGCTATATCACCAAAACAGCATGGTACTGGCATAAAAACAGACACACAGACCAGTAGAATAGAATAAAGAACCCAGAAACAAATCCACACACCTACAGTGAACCCATTTTCAACAAAGAACCTACACTGAGGAAAAGACAGTCTCTTCAATAAGTGGTGCTGGGAAATCTGGAAATCCATATGCAGAAGAATGAAAATAGACCTTCTACTTCTTGCCATATACAAAAATTAATATTGGTTAAAGGCATAAATCTAAGACCTCAAACTATGTAACTACAAGACTTTGGGGAAACTCTCCAGGACATTGGTCTGGGCAAGGATTTCTAGAGTAATACCTCAATACAGGCAACCAAAGCAAAAATGGACAAATGGGATCACATCAAGTTAAAAAGCTTTTGCACAGCAAAGGAAACAATCAACAAAGTGAAGAGACAACCCACAGAATGGGAGAAAATATTTGCAGACTACCCATTTGACAAGGGATTAATAACCAGAATGTATAAGGAGCTCAAATAACTCTATAGCAAAAAATAACTAAACTGATTAAAAGGTGGGAAAAAGATTTGAATAGACATTTCTCAAAAGAAGACATACAAATGGCAAACAGGCATATGAAAAGGTGCTCAACTTCATTGATCATCAGAGAAATGCCAATCCAAACTACAACAAAATATCATCTCACCCCAGTTAAAATCGCTTATATGCAAAAGACAGGCAATAACAAATGCTGGCAAGGATGTGGAGAAAAGGGAACCCTTGTACACTGTTGGTAGGAATGTAAGTTAGTAAAACCACTATGTAGAACAGTTTGAAAGTTCCTCAAAAAAACTAAAAATTGAACTTCCATATGACCCGCAATCCACTGCTGGGTATATACCCAAAAGAAAGGAAATCAGTATATTGAAGACACATCTGCACTCTCATGTTTGTTGCCGCGCTATTCACTTTAGCTAACATTTGGAAGCAACCTAAGTGTCCATCAAGAGGTGAATGGATAAAGAAAATGTGGTACATATACACAATGGAGTACTAGTCAGCCATCAAGAAGAAAGTGATTCAGTCATTTGCAAAAATATGGATGGGACTGGAAGCCATTATGTTAAGTAAAATAAGCCAGGCACAGAAAGACAAACATTGCATGTTCTCACTTATTTCTGGGAGATAAAAATGAACGCAATTGAACTCATGGAGATAGAGAATAGAAGGATGGTTACTAGAGGCTGGGAAGGGTGGTGGCTGGCTGGCGGGGAGGTGGGTATGGTTAATGAGTACCAAAAAATTGGAAAGAATGAGTAAGACCTAGTACTTGGTAGCACAACAGGGGGACAATAGTCAATAATAATTTAAGTGTGCATTTCAAAATAACTAAAAAAGTATAATTGCATTGTTTGTAACACAAAGGATAAATGCTTGAGGGGATGGATACCTAATTTTTAATGATGTGGTTATTACACATTCCCTACCTGTACCAAAATATCTCATGTATCCTCCAAAATATATATGCCTATTATGTACCCACAAAAATCAAAAATAAAAGATTTTTAAACCCTCAATTATGAAGATCATTGCACAACTCTATATACATTTACTAAAAATCACAAAATTCTATCTTCAAATACATGCATTTTATTGTCCATAAACTATACTACAAGAAAGCTGTTTAAAAATATGATATTGCCCTGGTCTTCTGTTGTACCACAGTAGTGACCAAACTTTTTCATACAGAGGCCATGATGCACATGTTTTATATAAACATGAATGCATGTAAAACGGTAGCTGTATCCCAGCCCTGGTGACTGCTTGTCATATGTTCCTCCAAGGATTTTCCCCTCCTAACACCATCCCACATGTTACTTCAGGTTTTACTTGCGTGTAAAATTTGATTTTCATCTGATCACTTCCACATGTTCCAACTGTGGCAGTGCCTTGCGAGTGGATCCACAACAAAGTGTAGGGCATTTACTGTCTAACAGGATGTCATTACTATTACTTTCTTCACTCCCCTGTGTGTTTTCTTGCATGACTTCACTTAGGGAGTCTAAATAGCACTACCTTTATGGGTGTCAGTGTGGCAATATTTATCAAAAACCTACATATGTACACACTGTTTGCACCAACAATTAACCATGTACAAGTTTATCTTCGGAATGTAGGGAAGGATGTGGATAAGGATATGGTAAAAATAACTGCCATTCTGACAATTCCCTTCCTTTACTTCTGGGCCCTGTGAAGCCTGAAAGAACCAGTCCTTCAAGATGAATCCTGGGTGTTTAACCGGGCCTAAATTCAAATTAGAGCCAAGTGGCCATTTGCTGACTAAAGGTCACACATTACTTCGAGTTTCCAGAAAACCTGCAAGTCTGCTTAACTTTGGGACTTTCATAGCTGCCTGTTCCTTTTTATGGTGCTTAAACCAACCAATAAGCTTTCACCTATGTCAACCAATCGGAACAAAGCAAGTTGGAATCCTTCATTTGCATAAGTTGATCTGAGTGGGACCCTGGGTGGGAATTTTCTTCATAAAAGACAAACCTGGCCGGGCACAGTGGCTCACGCCTGTAATCCCAGCACTTTGGGAGGCCAAGGCGGGCGGATCACGAGGTCAGGAGCTCGAGACCATCCTGGCTAACACGGTGAAACCCCGTCTCTACTAAAAATACAAAAAAAATTAGCCAGGCGTTGTGGAGGGCGCCTGTAGTCCCAGCTACTTGGGAGGCTGAGGCAGGAGAATGGCGTGAACCCGGGAGGCAGAGCTTGCAGTGAGCGGAGATCGAGCCACTGCACTCTAGCCTGGGTGAAAGAGTGAGACTCAGTCTCAGAAAAAAAAAAAAAAAAAAAAGACAAACCTTCCCTTTGTTCTCTGGAACACACCTTCATTTTATACTGAAGGCTACATCTCCCCGATTTGCAAACTATTCACTGGAATAAAGTCTCTTTCCTCTAAATTCCTTTTCAGAGAACTTTTGTTCTCAACCTGAATTTAGGAAGGGAGACCAAATGAGATGCAAAGCCATGAAGGAAAAGAAGGAAGCAGAGGAAAATGTGGTTGTCAGCACACACACAATCACGCCAGCACATACACAATCGCGCGCACACACATTTATACATGGACCAGGTTCTTTTTATCACAATACTAGTATTCTTCTATGACAGTTTGGTGGGTTCCAAGAGGACACATTTGGCTCACTAGTCCAAACAGCCACAGGAACTGTGCCTGGAACTGTGCCCTTCAGCGGAGCACAGACTTTGAAAAGATGCCATCGACACAGTGTTGACAATAGGGAGTATCAGAACACTCTGAATAACATGGAGTTCTGAAAATTATGTTACATCCACAGGATGAAATTCTAGGTAGGCAATAAAATGAGTTATAATGAAGACAATGATGAGAGGTAATTTTCTGCCTATCAGATTAGCTACCATGCCCACTATTTCAATGTATGTAGAAACAGGCACTTTCATACTGTGATGTTAGTGTTACTGAGCAATGGGCTTGCTCACCAATGCACACAGAAGCCAATACTATGGCACTAGCACTTGAGGAAAGAAAAAGCTTTATTGCAACACTCAAATCTGTTTCCTCGAGCTGGGGTCTGGAGGCAGAGAGTAACTATGAGGGACATAGGGAAATGCAACGACACATGATCTGATTGGATCATGCAAAGAAGTGGTGCCGAGTCCTTGGCTTTTAAGTTTATACTGGGAAAAAACCAGGGAACCTCTCATTTCTCATTTTGGTCCTCATTTCTCAATCTGAATACTTAGGTTCCACATGTGGTTGACATTTTCTGTTCTGGCCAGCTCCAGGTTCACCAATCAGGCATACGTGGTTCATTTGGGCATGCTCAGGTTATATGACTTGCAACCTGGATATCCACTGCATCTAAAAAACAACTCATCACTTTGTTACAAAGTCAAAGCATATTGAACGGTTCTGTGGTTACATTAGGAATGTAAATTAGTAGTAGTATTTTGAACCATTATGTTAAAATAAAATGTTCTAATTTCCAGGGTTTTGAAAGGACTCTTCAGGAGCTTATAAAGAAATGCTTTAAAAGATATTTGCATATATAAAAGCTGGTGTTAAGTATACTATTGTCTGTAATAGAAACTATATTAAAAGGAATTAAATTTTCACCACTAGAGTACTGGGAAAATAAAGTTTAGGGCATCATATGATGAAACACCAACTCCATACAAAAAATTGAAATTGAATTTGAAAGATGGTTATAATAAGGGCAAACACAGGTTACAAAAGTCCTAAGTAGTATGGCCGAGTGCAGTGGCTTACGTCTGTAATCACAGCACTTTGGAAGACAGAAGTGGGCGGTTCCCTTGAGCTCAGGAGTTCGAGACCAGCTTGGGTAACATGGTGAAATACCATCTCTACAAAAAATACAAAAATTAGTCAGGGGTGGTGGCTCACACCTATAGTCCCAGCTACTTGGGAGGCTGTGGCTGGAGGATTGCTTGAGCCTGGGAGGCAGAGGTTGCAGTGAGCTGCGATTGCACCACTGCACTCCAGCCTGGGTGACAAGAGAAAAACCCCACAAAAGTCATAAGTAGTTCTGTATCTATTTTTGCTTGTATAGGTCTATTGCTATATATCTATAGGTCTGAAAGCATAAAAATGAAAATGATTTTTTAAATTCCTCTCAAATATAGCTTTCTCTTTAGCATAGTAAGAGGCTGGACTTTCTGTTTGGCCATCAGTATCCCTGAACACTGGATATACCTCCTTTTCCACCCAGACTTACGGAAAGCTCTGTGGGGTGGGCTTGGGCCACAGCCCCTTCCTCCCACTTTCCTGCTCCCGGATGTTCAAGCTGCAGTTTAGGCTTCTGTCACGAGGGGGCACTAACGTAGCACCATTATCAGACTGCAAAGCAATATATACAATGAGCAAAAAGAAATACGATACCTCCCTTAAAACACAGCTTGTGAAACTATGTTCAGAATTATTCTGTCTGAAAAAACTGACAGTTGCAAAACAAGACTAAATAAATATACTCTGGGGCATCCATACGATGAAACACCAGGTAGCTCTAGCACACATTGGGAGACACCGGCCGGCATAGGACAGCACAGGGGCAGGCGTAAGGTGACTGAGAAATGATGAGGGAGGTGGAACTGAGTCTGGGTGGCTGTGTCCACAGTGTCCCAGAGAGGGTATGACTAAGAGTGGGTGGGAGAGGGTCTGGGAAGCCTGTACAGGAGTCGGGTAATGGAGGGCGAACTGCCTGCTCTCTGGGAGGGAGGGACCCCTCTATAGTGTGGAAACCTCAACCTACCCTGAGGAAGGAAAAGATAAATCAGTGAATGCGATATAGATTCTTGGGTCACCATAATGCAACTGCTTTAAAATATATATTATATATACACAATATATAATAAATATAAATAAAATAAAAATTCATAAATATATTTTGTATAAATCCATAAATATATTTTATATAAATAAATTAAATAAATAAAAATATATGAATTTTTGCACACAGAATTATGATCATGGTAAACAAACCATTTTAAGTCCTTCGTTACTCTTTACAAAATGTACTCCTTTTTATTAAAAAAAAGATGGATGCCATCTGGTGGCCAGAAACAGGATTGCATCTCTGTCAGACAAGGGCCTCGGTAAGAGGGAAAGAGGGATGATGGAGTTTGGGAACTTGGCTCCAAGAAGCTGGAGTTTTCCGGAATTATTCAGCTCATGGTAGCTGTCTCTCTGTATCCACTATTTTCTGGGATATCTAAAACTGATACTGGTTCCATCCCCTGTCTGAATTGAAGGTAAATCTGCACCTATGTTTATTTGGGTGATAGAGCAAAAGACATACACACACACACACACACACACACACACACACACACAGACATTATCAATTCCATTTTTATCTACTTTGTCTCAAACAACGAATGTACTTTCAAATTAATGAAATACATTACAATTACTTTTACCAATCTATTCAAAAGTATTTATTGAAATGCTTTTTTCCCTAAATACAAAATTTCAAACAATATATAAAAGTATATTTATAAATTGAAATGACTCTGCATCTACCCTCTGACCCAAAGGGTCTGTTGTCAACAGAATGGTGCATACTCTCCAGATGTATCCCTGTAGGTGAGGTACACACAAACATGTTCACTCACACACAATCTGTTCCAAAAGTGAATCACAGTACTAATTTTTTTTGCAACTTGTTTCTTCCACATAATATTCTTTTGAAGATTTATATTTGCATCTTATTAGTACTTTCAGTTTTGACAAATTTTAACATGTTTATTGTTCATGTATATTTTAATGAGAATGTTCTGTTGAAAATAGTTGCCAGTCATTTTGTTACAGAATGTGGTTCACAAATCATAGATACTAACCCAGTATCTGAGGTGTAGTTTGCAAATGTTTTCTCCCTTATGTTAAAAAATGCTTAGCCTTATTTTTATTGAGAAAGTGTTTTAAATGTCAATAATGTGACAAAAAATATACAGGTCATAATTTAAAAAGAAAAAATGTTGAACAACACCATGAGGAGAAGATGCTATCAGCCTGCAGGGAGATTACAATATTCAGAGCCCTGGAGATATCAAGAGAAAATGATACAACTTTGGAGTATTCCAGAGTTAGCTAATGATCACAGGACAACTAGGTTGTTTCCCTGACTTACATAAACTCCCCTAAAGACAGCACACTGATCTGAATAATGGTCAGAATGATGAGTATTTTAAATGGTGGTTAGGATTAAAGGAGATGAGCTGTAAATTTCATTTGCTTACAGTAGTTCAGTGCATGTTACTTTCCTTCTCTCCAGCTTACCTGTCCGAAGGCCAATACCTGAGCTTCTGCCTGAGCCCACTCACCACTTCAAGGATTAGCCAACTCATGTGGCCCTACACACACATCTCATGGCACAAAGTGCAGGATTTCACCTCTTCTGTCTTCCTTATCACCCAGAGGAGTTGTGGAGTGAGGACCTGTGGGGCCACAATATCAGGGGGGAATCTGACCATTTCTCAAGCCCTGGAAGTCCGTCTTCTAAAATGGAAGTTGCTCAGGGTTCTATAGGGAGGGTGAGGGATGGAATCTCATTCCAACCTTGCCACTTACCTGGAGAGGTGACCTAGACTCTGTGAGCCTGAACTTAGTCATCTGTGAAATGGGACTGACCATACCATCTTTACAGAGCTGTCCTGAGGGGTAAATGAGAAAACCTCTTGAGAATATATAGCATGGAGTGGGACTTCAATGGCCCTTTAAATGCTGAGACATAGAAGTGGGGGCTGGCTGAGCCTCAGGGCTAAGGCAGGCATTGTAAAAAGTCATTTTTCATTGTTTCTCTCCTAATGAGAACACAGACATCCATATAAGGAAAGCAAATCTCTCTGATATGATTCGAATTCAAAGTTTTAGAAACAGAATGTTCTCTACATTCTTGGGTGTTTCATAAAATCTGGTCAACATCATGCCTCTGAGCAGAACCCAATCCAGTTCCCAATGCTGGGAAGACAGGTGTGTCTTTGAACTTACCTGATGAGCTCTGTGATAGGTCTGGCCAGGAAGGCAAGGTTTGGTGTTTGCCTAGTGGCTGCTCCTGGCTTACTTGGTATTTTAGTATATTTATAGAAAAATTCTGTACTCATCCTACAGTCAGCTGTGCAGGAGTCCTCAGATCATGCATGATCCAGCCACATCACACCAGGATTTCAGCCACCTGCTGCCTCCCTTGAAGGACAAAAATCCAAGAGTTACTAGCATTTCTTTCATACAATGTCCATTCTTTCATTTACTAACAAGTAAATATATATTGAGCTCAAAACCCCTATTAGTTCATTGGAAGGGTCTCGTGTTCTCCAAAGTGGAAATAAGAATGTAAGAAGGGAAATAAATATATGGACAACTTCGAGGGATAAACCTGAGATAAGACAGCTTCTTCACATTAATTTGAAAACTTGCTGAAGTTTCATGGAATTGAAGATTTTTTAAAGTCTCTCATTAAACCCTTCATTCCTATCCAGTCACAGAATCTTTCTCTCTATAAATGTATCTGTCTGTATCTCTAGGTCTCTGTCTTCCCTTTCAAATTCAAAGTACTGAAAGAATTTTCTGCATTCTCTGTTAACATTCTTCACTTCCCATGGTCCTTATCCCATCGCACTGTGATGTCTGTTTCCAGGATTGCAACAAACATGATCTCACCAAGGTTAAAATTCACCTTTTGGTCACTAGGTTCAGTTGTTTTTTGTGTTTTTTTTTTTTGGTTTGTTTTGTGTGTGTGTGTGTGTGTGTGTAAATATATTATCATAATTAGTATTCCTTTTTAAAAGTAATCTCCTAAAACATGCATGCTTGTACAGACTACTTCTTCCACCTATCAACAGAGCTTTCACAGTTTCCCAGGCTCTGCAGCATGATGTACTGGACACAAATATAAGCTGTCTCACTCCCTAACTGTACAGTCTCAGACAGAGTCCATATTCTCTCTGTCATCAGTTTTTCATCTATAAAACAGAGATTAGCCACAGTTTCTACCTTGTAAGGGTGCTGTGAAAATTTGATGACTCAATACATAAATGCATATGGTATATAAGAAATGTAGTCATTTCTCTTTATATATTTTATTGGCATTAGTATCACTGTAGTCATAAAAATAGGATATAAAGTTTATTCACAAGGAATGCCGTTTGTGGTTTGTTAGTGAGTGTATAAATTTTCTAGGACTGCCATATCAAATTACATAAATTTATTATTTCAGAGTTCAAAAGTACAAAACCAAGGTCTAGACAGGGCCAACTCTTTCTGAAGACTCAGGGGAGAATCCTTCCTTTCCTCTTCCATCTTTTGGTGGTTCCTGCTTTATAGTTCCAATCTCTTCCTCCATCTTTACATGGCCTTTCTCCCTGTCTGTGTCAAATATGCCTCTCCTTTCTTTTATAATGATGCTGGCAATTGGATGATCATATCTTTAGGTCTTTAGCTTGATTAGATTTGCAAAGATTCTATTTCCAAATAAGGTATAGTAGGTGTTAGAATTAGGACATATTTTTGAGGAGACACAATTCAACCCATTACAGTGAGGCAAGCAAGTTACAAAACTAAATGTAAGATGAAGTATCTTTTGTATGTAAATATATAAATGCACCCATACTTACATATGTACATATATATTTACCTGCAAAAGAAAACTTCTGGAAGAATATAATGTAGGTGAAATCACTACAAGGGCTTATCTTGGGGTGGCAGGATTTGGGGTATTATTTTTTTTCTTTTTTTTTCTTTTTTGAGATGGAGTTTCGCTCTTGTCACCCAGGCTGAAGTGCAGTGGCGCGATCTCGGCTCCCTGCAACGTCACCCTCCCGGGTTCAAGCGATTCTCCTGCCTCAGCCTCCTCAGTAGCTGGGATTATAGGTGCCTGCCACCATACCCAGCTAATTGTTTTGTATTTTTAGTAGAGACGGGGTTTTACCATGTTGGTCAGGCTGGTCTCGAACTCCTGATCTTAGGTGATCTGCCGTCGTTGGCCTCCCAAAGTGCTGGGATTACAGGCGTGAGCCACCATGCCCAGCTATTTTTTCTTTTCTATATCTTCTATTTTTACCTATAATAAGCACTATTCCTCTTGCAATTACACAAATATTAAAATGTCTGGAAAACATAACCATTCTGTGTTCCCAACCACAAGAAAACTATTTACTTCAGAACAGGAGTATCCCTAAGGCAGGAAGGGAGACAAGGTATTTCCACAGTATTACTGAACATATTTTTTCCAAATTCAACACTACACAGAATACTATCAATATTTAATTGTCGGCTGGGCACGGTGGCTCACGCCTGTAATCCCAGCACTTTGGGAGGCAGAAGTGGGTGGATTACCTGAGGTCAGGAGTTCGAGACCAGCCTGACCAACATGGTGAAACCCCGTGTCCACTAAAAATACAAAATTAGCTGGGCGTGGTGGTGCATGCCTGTAATCCCAGCTACTTGGCAGGCTGAGGCAGGAGAATTGCTTGAATCTAGGAGGCGGAGGTTGCAGTGAGCCAAGATTGCGCCATTGCACTCCAGCCTGGGCAATAAGAGTAAAACTTGGTCTATTAATTAATTAATTAATTAATTAATTAAAGGTCTGCCTACTTAACTGAGAAAAAACAGGAAACCTTAATTTGTTTAGTTGTGCTGCTATGCCCTGATCTTATTGGATGAAAGGCAGCTGCTCATACTGGTTAGATATAGGGGCTTGAGAGCCACACAGCCAATGTTCAAATCTAAGTCTCGACACTTGCTAGCCCTGCCTTCACTGTGCCTCAGTTCCCTTATGTTTAAAGGCAGGCAACAATAGCTCCTCCTTACAGATGATGCTGAGGATTAAATAACTATAGGTTTAGCTCTTACAACAGTGTCAGGAACTGAGGATGTCAATAATAAATATTAACCTTTTAAAAAATCAGTGTTAATGTATTGCCATTTATATTATTATGTGAATTTTTATTGATTGGCATAGATTGCCATTCATATTACGATGTCTGTTTAAAAAAAAGCCATTTGCACAGCTGTAAGTAGGATATCATCTCACGGCATTCCTAAATATGCATCGTTATATTTGCATAATAGAATTTATGAAAAAAATATATAGTCACGCACCACATAACAACATTTCAAATGATGAAGGACCACATATTCAACAGCAGTCCAAGATTACAATGGAGCTGAAAAATTCTTGTTGCATGTAAATTCTTGTTGTAACTGTCGTAGTTCAATGCATTCCTCACGTGTTTGTGGTGATGCCCATGTACACAAACCTACTGTGCTGCCAGTTCTATAAAAGTATAGCACATACAATTGTGTACAATACATAATACTTGATAATGATAATAAATGACTATGTTGCTGGTTTACGTGTTTATTATACTACACATTTTATCATTATGTTAGAGCATACTCTTCTACATATTAAAAAAGTTAACTGTAAAACAGCCTAGGCAGGTCCTTCAGGAGGTATTCAAGAAGAAGACATTGCTATCATAGGAAATGACAGCCCCATGCATGTTACTTTGCTCCCAAAGACCTTCTGGTGAGACAAGATGTGGAGATGGAAGATAGTGATATTGATGATCCTGACCCTGTGTAGGCCTGGGTTCATGTGTGTGTTTGTGTCTTAGTTTCTAACAAAAAAAGTTTTAAAAAATTAATAGCAAAAAGCATATAGAATAAAGATATAAAGAAAGCAAATGGCCAGGCATGGTCGCTCATGCCTGTAATCCCAGAACAGGCCGAGGTGGGAGGATCCATTGAGCCCAGGAATTTAGGACCAGCTTGGGCAATATAATGAGCCCTGGTCTCTACATACATACATACATACATACATACATACATACATACATAAGTACACAAACAAACAAACAAACTAGCTGAGTGTGGTGGTGCATGCCTGTATTTCCAGATACTGAGGAGGCTGAGGCAGGAGGATCGCTTGAGCCTGGGGGGTAGAGCCTGTTGTGAGCCAAGATCAGGCCACTGCACTCCAGTCTGGGCGACAGAGCAAGAAAGTGTCTCAACAAAAAAAAGGAGGCCGGGCGCGGTGGCTCAAGCCTGTAATCCCAGCACTTTGGGAGGCCGAGGCGGGCGGATCACGAAGTCAGGAGATTGAGACTATCCTGGCTAACACGGTGAAACCCCGTCTCTACTAAAAATACAAAAAAAAAAAAAAAAAAATTAGCTGGGCGTAGTGGCGGGTGCCTGTAGTCCCAGCTACTCGGGAGGCTGAGGCAGGAGAATTGCTTGAATCTGGGAGACGGAGGTTGCAGTGAGCCAAGATCACACCACTGCACTCCAGCCTGGGCAACAGAGCTGGACTCCGTCTCAAAAAAAACAAAAAAAAAAAAAGGAAAGAAAATATTTTTTATAGCTCTACAATGTGTTTGTGTTTTAAGCAAAGTGTTATTACCAAAGAGCAAAAAGTTAAAAAAAAATTAAAAAATTATAAAGTAAAAAGGTTACTGTAAACGTAGTATTGAATTTATTATTAAATTTAGTGTAGCCTAAGTATACAGTGTTTATAGAGTCTATGGGAGTGTACAGTAACATCCTAGACTTTCACTTTCATTCACTACTCACTCACTCACCCAGAGCAACTTCCAGTCCTGCAAGCCTCATTCACGGTAAGTGCCCTATATAGGTGTGCCATTTTGTATCTTTCTTTTCTTTTCTTTTCTATTTCTATTTATTTATTTTTTTTGGAGACAGGGTCTCACTGTGTCCCCCAGGCTGGAGTGTGGTGACATGATCTGGGCTTACTGCAACCTCCGCCTCCCAAGCTCAAATGACTCTCGTGCCTCAGCCTCCCAAATAGCCAGGATTACAGGCGCCTGCCACCATGCCCAGCTAGTTTTTGTGCTTTTAGTGAAGACAGTGTTTCCCCGTGTTGGCCAGGCTGGTCTCGAACTCCTGGCCTCATGTGATCCGCCTGCCTCGGGCTCCCAAAGTGCTGGGACTACAGGTGTCAGCCACTGCACCTGGCCCCATTTTATACCATAATTTTACTGATCATTATTGCTTAGATATGTTTAGATACACAAATACTGACCATTCAGTACAGTAACATGCTGTACAGGTTTGTAGCCTAGGAGCAACAGGCTGTACCATCTAGCCTAAGTATGTAGAAGGCTAGGTTTGTGTAACTGCACTCTATGATATTAGCACATTGAAACCATTTAACGACACATTTCTCAAAATGTATCCCCATCATTAAGTGACACATGACTACATATATATTCAACTGTTAACAGTGCTTCTACATAAGTAGTAGACTTTTATTAGTTTTCAATATATTTTTTTTTTGCTTTCCTCACTTTTCCATTTTTATCTACAACAAAAGTGTCTTGGTTTTGGAAGTTAAAATGATAATCAGAAAAAATAAATATAACCATCCCTACCCCATAAGATGGTTCAGCTTTGGAACAGGAAATACCTCTAAGCCAAGGGAATTAAGTAGTAGGGTGGTCCCAGAACTAATGTATGAATCTACCCACATGATAGCCCCAGTTGGGCAGCTTCAGAAAAATTACAGACACCTAGGAGAAGGGAAAACATGTCTCTCAAATGAAGCTTACATTTAGCAGTCAGATGACATCTCCACTGCCCAGGATTTCAGTGAAGGTCACAAGATGAAAGTAGTTTCACAGCATGCTTCTCTCTGCACTCTCCCAAAGAAAGCCCCTTGAATTGATAGTACGCTCCTCTGTTTACCCACCTAGTTAGCCAAGCAGTGACTGCCACAGGGGTGGGAAAGAGGGAGGGACTGCATGAAACCATCCAGGGTTCAGCACCACAGCTCCAGAGAGGAAGGATCCTAACACAGCTGGGTTTGGAGTAAAAGTTGAGTCACAGTCTCACTCAGCAAAGAACTGCAGGAACAATCAGCACATGTGAATTAAAACTTTTGAAATACCTTCCCTGTGCAATTAAAAATAGTAGAAGAAAAGGAAGGAAAATATACACAGGTCCAACAATTGTAAAACAAAATCAGATCAAGTTCTAAATAAGATTCATCTCCAAGCCAATAAGGGATTTGGGTGGTAGACTGTACTATCTTTTACCAGCATAGCCAAGATTAGGTTCTGGATTAGGCCTTGAAGGGTTACAGTGAGCATGAAAGACAGATAATTTGGCCCAGACAAATGGGAAGTTGTTTCAATATTAGGATACACTGAGACATTGTTTTAGGCCAGTTAGCTCCAGAGAAACTCTAAGACTTTGAACACGCTGGGAAAAAGCATTTGAAAATAGTAGCTACAGCTTGTTTGTGCTCCCTATAGCATATAGTCTGAGAAAATGGGCATGTCTGTTTTAATGTCTGCAAGAGTACCCATGACAAGGAGGCCATGCAGCTCCTACTGTTGAGATGTGATTATGTGTTTGTTCTCCTCACGTTTCTTCCTTTTTTTTTCCCTTTTTTCCCATGAGGTAGCCAGGCATCTATAGAAAAAACCATGCTACAAAACAATACAATTCTCACTTACAGATACATGCATATGTAATAAAAGTATAGGGCAATGTCTTTAAAATCTATAATGTGAATTCTGTGTTACCTCTGAGAAAGAAGGAGGCTTGCAATCAGAGAAGTCTTCAAAGTGAGTTTCAACTGCATATGTAATATTACGTATGTCAACATGAGAACAGGGACGTCTCTTACATTCTATAATTTTTGTATTTCTGAAATATTTCATAACAACTGTTTCAATGAAGCTTGCTTCTGACTTTAAAAAAGAACCATACTAATTTAGAAATTGTTGAAAACATAGTTAAGTCAAGAGATAAAGAATTAAGTACCAACCCACCACTCATTAATTTTGAAGAATGTATCCTTTTTTTCTGCAGTTCCTCCCGTTTTATTCTCTATGCAGTCATATTTAATGTATGAGTTTCATTTATCTGGAGACTCAACATTTCCTAAACATCGTAAAACCAGTAATTAAATGTGCCCCAATTTTCTCCTCACTTTACTGATGCCAACGCTCACGTCCTTAACCATTAGGTATACAGTCTTTTTCTGTGTAAGGACAGAGACCAACACAGGGGAAGTGACTCCCCACGGTCCTGTACACAAGGACAGATCTGGTATTGGGGGCCAAGGTCTCCTGATTTCAGCCCATTGCATAGCAGACCCATCTTCACATTCTGTCATTCTGTGCTGTCTCCTTTCTGGCCCTCAATGGGAACTTGCTATTTCAGAATCCAAATAGAAATTTAAAAAGAAGAGAAGAACACAACAAATAAAAAGTAATGAGGCTATAATTTGCTTCCTTATTTCCACCATCCTCAGTATCTCATCCTAGAAAGAAACAGCACCAAAGCTTATACATCATATAAATATGTATGCATTTCTTTTTCTGATGGTTCAAATCCATTGATCTCTTTGAGATGTTGATGTTTAAGTCATCTCTTGTGGGAGGGAGAACATAAGGGAGATTATGCATATATTTGTTGAAGTATTACGTACCATGTGCTTTATTTAGGTTTGCTCATTCCTCCTCATGGCTCTCTGAAGTAAATGTCATTATGCCCATTTTATAGGTTAGCAAGGTCAGATTCAATAAGGGTAACTCACTGCTAGAGGGTCATATTCATCTATCAAGAGGCAAGAATGGGGTATTACACAAAATATTCGTTTATATATATTATTTCCCAAAGTTATCAGATTATATGTATGTTTCAGCAATTTTTCTTTCTCACTCAGCATGGTAGCCTAGGATATTAGTTTTCAGTCCTTTAGTTATTGTAATTTGGCATATTTTTGAAAGTTTAATGGGTATACATATTGTTTTTTAGTGTGAATTATCTGTTAATATCATTTAACCATTTCTCTATTCATTAGTAAGACTTCATTCCATATCAAGGATGTAGTATAGTTAAGGATTTAATATAAAAGTAACCACTGAAACAAAACAATAACCATGCTAATTACTAAATAAATAGGAAGAAGAAATCAAACACATGACCTAGTGAAAGGCTATATAATTTCCTTATATTTATAAACAATACTACAGAACTGAACTTAAATGACCAAAGACTTTGATCATATTATGGGAAGCCAATTCTCCCTGACAATCACACAGGCAGGCCTGCATGACAGTCACACAGACAGGCCTGCATAGCACCCCAGTTACACAGACAAATTTCCCACAGTGCTGCCTTAACATTGAGCAAATAGTTAAACCTAGGGAAACTGTTGCCCAGACATCAAAGCTAGAAATGAAACATACAGTCAGTAGGAGCCTTGTGTGGGCTTCTCCCTTGCTGGAGCAAGCCAAAATAACAGAAACAGTTTTACAATAGGACCCACCTCAGGTCGACAAAATCTGAGAGAAGTCAAGGTAACAGAGGCAGCTGTTTGAACAGATTCATTGGAGAGTCTAAGGCAGCTCTCTGGACCAAGCTGTAAAGGAGATAAGATAGAAATAATCACTCTGTTACAACAGTAGACAGTCCTTGAAGCTACTGGGGCCCTTTTAATCAGACTTAGCAAGCATTTTTTTTGCCTCTGACCTTCTAGTTGAAACAAAATTGGTTACCAGTAGACTTAGGCGAATGCTGTACTGCACGTAGTAGGCACATAACCCCAATCTATATAAGCCCTAAGAAAATTTAACACTTTGAGTTGGTCTGGTGGAATTATCTCTGGCTTTCTCCCTGTATCCAGTTACAGTAGTAAATCCCCTTCTTTCCTAGTTTGTCTGCTTCTTGTTATCGGGCCTCGAGAAAATGTAGCCAGACCTGGCTTGATTCCAGGAACAATAACAATAAAGGTAAATGGACTTAACTCACCTATTAAAGAAAAAGTATTTGCAAATTTCCTATCGAAGCAAAATCCAAGATTATGCTTTTTCATGAGATATACCTTAAACAAATGAATTCAGGTAGGTTAACAGTTTAAAAACAAGTAAATATATACCAAGCAATTGCCCATAACAAGAAAACAGGAGTTATAATCTTGATATTTGAGAGAGTAGAATTGAGACCAAAATGGATTTAAAGAGATAAAAAGGCACAGCTGATAATGCTAAAGGCTACAATTCACAAGGAAAATGTGAGATACTAATACTTATGTACCAAAGCACACAATACTTTCCTGAATTCAAAAATGTTCAAGTGGAGAAAAAAATTAGTAATTATAGAGAAGACCTAAACAACCAACTCCCAAGAGTAGAGCTTATAAATAGACACAGTGAACTCTGAAGCCTGATATTAGGCAATACACATGCTTTTCAAATGAACATAGAACATTCATGAAAACGGACTCTATCTGAGGCTGTTAACAAAATCTTGGGCCCAACGAGAATAGAGGAAAATTGCAGAATTTGATGAGGATAATGATGAAAGCAACATATTAAAATCTAGCTAGAGTAGCTGTCAGAAGATATTATAAAGCATTAAATATCTACATGAATAAAAAAGAAAATTAAATATTCAATTTTAAAATCCTGATTTAAAAACCCACAAAGTAAATAAAAGAATGTAGATGGAAAAAAAATAGTTAAGGGTAAAAGTAGAAATGAATGGGCTAAGAAATAACATCCTTGTTAAAGATGAAAGTGTTGGGATGGGTAAAAAGCAAATACTGGCATTGTGGATGATGCACCAAATACCACACTTGGATCTTGAGGAAGGTCTCCCCATAAACTCCTCATAATGCTCCCTTGAATGTAAGGATTAGGGGTGTGTGTGTGTGTGTGCATGAAGGCAGTGAAAACATGCAAAACAATGCTACATTTTGTTTAGGGAGTTCTCATATGGAGGAAAAGAAAAAAAGTAGTATAGGGGAATTATAATTATCTCACTGTGGATATGATTATCTCTAGGGAAGAAAGAAAGGGACACAATCAGGGAGGAGTAAACATTTTTCTTAACCTGGACTAATTTTATAGCTCTCTATACATTTCATCTAAAATATTTCATAAGTAGCAGAGGTTGAAGGGATTAGTTTTTAATCATAAATATAATCCATACTCAGCCAATGTTTAATATTGAGCCAAGTGCAGAGGTTAAAAATATCAATACCCAGTAACTCTATCATAACTGAAATTAAGATTGTGTTATGTCATTCTGGTGGTTATTTTTTCATGCGTATATACACATGTACTGTACATTATATATACAATTCATGTAACCACTATAACCATATGTGCAGTTTAGTGTCCTGTGTTTTTTATATTTTTTGCTTTTATCTTAAATACTTACACATTTATGAAGTGTTCTAATTAAATGACAAGGTATAAGATCTAACATCTTACTCTATCCAGTTGACACAGCCCCAATTCTTGAACAATGCATTGGAATTGAAATGCCATACCTGCAGCATATTAAATAATGTTATACGCCTGGGTCTACTCAAGAGCTTTCTATAGACTTCCTTTAATTTGCATGCTATCCAACAGTTATAAAATTATAGGTTTGAGGAACATTGTAATACCAGGCAGTATAATCTCCACTCCTATTATCCAGCCTTTGGATAGGTGATACAAATAGTAATAATAATAAATGATAATATAAGATGAAAACAATTATAGGACATATGGTAGATAAGTTACTGGCTCTAAATTACACAAACAACAGTTAATGGTTCCCAGGGTCAAATCCAAGTTTTTATAATCCCAAAGCCCACACCCCAGTCCACTGTTTCTTCTTAAAAATATTAGTATTAATATTTTATAAGTACATAAACACACATACACATACAGTTTTTACATGAAGAGGTTTTTTTTCTGGACAGATACACAATAACTCCAAAATAGTGGTGCCACTAAGAAGGGCAGTTTGGAGTCTGGAGAGAGATAGAGGTTACTTTGTATATAGAAGACTTTATAGGTAAATAATTATCAAATATTTGGAGAAATTTCCTCTGGTAAAGGAAAGCATTGGCTAAAAGAATATCCTTTGACATTAGACGGCCTTGTATTTGTTTGGTTTTGTCACTTACTACATCTTAAGCAATTACTTACACCCTCTAAGCCTCAGTTTCCTTTCAATAAAAAAGATTAAAATGGTAGACACATATGGAGAAAGTATCAATTAAGATAAAACATGTAACGTAACACAGGGCCAGACACAGAGTAATAATTTAATCAATGCCATATATTATTTGTATTTCTAATAGTAGCAATAGCTCAAGATGGTTGGATGTATAGTATTTTTGGCTTCCAATGAGAGCTATTGTCAAGACATTCTTGCAACGGCTGCCATTCTACATGAGAGCCTCTTATTCATGGTGCCATGACAAGCTAATGTGTCACAATCATTGTGTGTATTATAAGTAACTTGTTACTTGTAATAGTTGACTGAAGCTTGAGGATTGTTTATGTTATAGCTGAATCAGTGTTGTACCTATAAAAACTCTCTCACTCTCTTGAATTATGAAATAATTTTCCGAGTGGGAGAGAAAGGGGTGGAGTTATTCATAGCTATACAGCTGAGAATTGTGGACAACACTGGGTGTTGCAGTGGGAGTGTGCCATGTATGGGAAAACCACATCATCACAATATATAGTCCTTTGCTCTGGAGGGCAACTAATTTAAAGTCAGTAAACATGAAGTTTCAGATGATTTAAGGGTTCCCTATCCACTGTTTCTATATTGAGTGTCTTTCTGTGTTAGGACTTAGACCAAGAAAGGGAAAGGACTCACTGAATGTCCTATGGTCAGTTGTAGGTCTGGCAACAGGGATACAGGTTTGATGACTCCCATCTTCTGTCTATCTGACCGATTTTATTATTTGCTCTTATGTAGTGTTTCTTCTTCCTGGGGCTCCATAAGAAATTCCTTTACCCGTGTCACACTAGAAAGAAAATAAGAGAGCAGAAAGTATGTGGAATAAGAGAAATGATGAGATAGGACCAACATTCACTTCTTGCTGCTACATTTCCAGATGCTCTCTGTTTAAAATCTATTTCACAGGGCACAGGTATTTTCTGTTGGAACCAACAATCTCTCTTCTAAGAATGTAACCCAAAGATTCAATTCAAAAAGACAAAAAGGCAGAAGCACAAGGTTCATTCTTGGCAGAACAAATTGTAACAGCAGAAGACCCAGAATGTGACAGATGTCCACCAATAAGGGACTGATCAAATAACCTAAGATACATCTACCTCCTAGAGTACAATGCAGATATAACAAGCAATGAGAACTCCCACTCTATTATGTAGTGATCTCCAAAATATATACTGTTAAGGGAATAAAAAGCAAAGGAAAAAATATGTAAAGCTGCTGCTGCCCAATATGGTAGGCACTAGCCACTGATGGCTATTTCTTCCTGAGGTACAAAACACATTCATTCCGGCTCAGTAGCCCCTAAAATCTTAATTCATTCTAGCATCAACTCAAAAGTCCAAGGTCCAGAGTCTCATCTAAATCAGTTATGGGTGAGACTCAAAACCCAATTCATCCTAGGGCAAATTCCTTCCAGCTGTGAGCATGTGAATCAAAACAAGCTGTCAACTCCCAAAAACACAACAGTGACACAGGTGTAGGTAAACATTCCCATTCTAAAAGGGAGACACAGGCAAAAAGAAAGGAGTAACAGGCCTCAAGCATAGTCCAAAACCCAACAGGGCCAACAACATTCTTTTTTTTTTTTTTTTTTTTTTTTTTTTACAGAGTTTCCCATTCTGTCACCCAGGCTGGAGTGCAATAGCATGATCTTGGCTTACTACAACCTCTGCCTCTAGGGTTCAAGCAGTCCTCCTTCCTCAGCCTCCCGAGTAGCTGAGACCACAGACGTGCATCACCATGCTCAGCTAATTTTTGTATGTTTTGTAGAAAACATACAAAATATATACAATATGGTTTCACCATATTGCCCCGGCTAGTCTCAAACTCCTGAGCTCAAGCAGTCCACCCAACTTGGCCTCCCAAAGTGCTGGGATTACAGACGTGAGCCACTGTGCAAGGCCCATTAAGTCTTAAAGCTAGAGAATCATTCTCTTTTGACTCCGTGTCCTGAATACTGGGCTCACTGGGATAGGAACTGGGCCCTCAAAGACACAGGCAGTCCTGCCTCTATGGATTTGCTAAACTCACTCTACTCAGCAGCTCTCACAAATTGGAGTCTCATGCCTGCAGCTTTCCAAGGCTGGAGTTGCATGCTGGTAACTCTATAGTTCTGGGGTCTCTGAGATGGCCATACTCGACACCTCACTAGGTATTGCCTTAGTAGGGGCTCCTTGTGGTAACTCTATCCCTGTGCAAGTCTCTGCCTGGATCTCCAGGCGGTCTGAGACATCCTTTCAAATCTAGGAGGAGAAAGCCATGCCCACACAGCTCTTGCACTCTTCAGAATTAGCACTATATGGATACCACTAGTGTTTACAGCTTGTGTCTTCTGAAGCTGCAGATTGAGTCACACCTGCAGCCACTTAAGCCACAGCAACTGGGGTGGCTGAGGAGCGCTGTCCTGAAATGTGGGAAGAAGAGACCCAAGTGTCTCTTTGCAGCAAGCCCATGTAAGGCATCCTGGGCTTGTCCCCCTGTAGCTCAGGGTCTGTGATGAGAGGGGCAGCCTCAAAGATCTCTGAAATACTTTGGGGGACTTTTTCTCATTGTCTTGATTAATAGCATCTGTCCGTCTTCCATTCACGTTAGTAACCTCTTTAGCAAATAGTTGCTTGGCCACACCCTTAGTATTCTCTCCTGAACACACTTTTCATTCTACATGGCCAGGCTGTAAATTTTTCTAACTTTTTTTTTTGCTCTGCTTCTCTTTTAATTACAAATTCATACTTTGAGTCACTTATTTCTTCTCACATCTCACTGTATGTGGTTAAAAGTAGCTGTGTAACAGCTTGAATGCTTTGATGCTTAGAGATTTCTTCCACCAGATACCCTACTTCATCACTCTTAAGTTCTGCATTCCATAAAGCCCTAGAATATGGACAAAATTCAGCCAAGGTCTTTGCTGCTTTATAACAGGATGGCCTTTACACCAGTTTCCTACATTGTTCCTCACTTCTTTTCTTTCTTTCTTTTTTTTTTTTTTTGAGACGGAGTCTGGCTCTGTCGCCCAGGCTGGAGTGCAGTGGCTGGATCTCAGCTCACTGCAAGCTCCGCCTCCCGGGTTTGCGCCATTCTCCTGCCTCAGCCTCCCGAGTAGCTGGGACTACAGGCGCCCACCACCTCACCCGGCTATTTTTTTGTATTTCTTAGTAGAGACGGGGTTTCACTGTGTTAGCCAGGATGGTCTCGATCTCCTGACCTCGTGATCCGCCCGTCTCAGCCTCCCAAAGTGCTGGGATTACAGGCTTGAGCCACCGCGCCCGGCCTCTTTTTTTTTTTTTTTTTTTTAAATGGAGTTTGTTGCCCAGGCTGGAGTGCAATGGCGCAATCTCGGCTCACTGCAACATCCACCTCCTGGGTTCAAGCAATTCTCCTGCCTCAGCCTTCCAAGTATCTGGGATTACAGATGCCTGCCACTATGCCTGGCTAATTTTTTAAATTTTTAGTAGAGACAAGGTTTCACCATGTTGGCCAGGCTGGTCTCGAACTCCTGACCTCAGGTGATCCAGCCACCTCGGCCTCCCAAAGTGCTGAGATTACAGGCATGAGCCACTGTGCCCGGCCTGTTCCTCATTTCTGTCTGAGACTTTATCACAATGGCCTTTACTATCCGTATTTCTACCAACATTCTGGTCACAACCCCTTGAACTACTTTAAGGCTTAAATACTATCTAAGAAGATTCAGACTTTTCCTACAGCTCTCCTCTTCTGAGCTCTCACCAGAATTGCCATTATAGCTACATTTATGGCAGTCTAGGCTTTTTCTAGCCTGTTCATTCAAATTCTTCCAGCCTCTACCCATCATTACCTAGTTCCAAAGCTGTTTCCACATTTTCAGGTATTTGTTATAGCCATAAACCATGTCTCAGTACCAATTTTCTGTTAGTCCATTTTCTGCTGCTATAACAGAATAGTACAGACTTGGTAATTTATAAAGAAATAAAATATATTTCTTGCAGTTCTGGAGACTTGGAAGTCCAAAAACATGGCTTCAGCATCTGGCAAGGGCCTTCATGCTACATCATAACTTGGCAGAAGGGCAAGTGAGCACATGAGACAGAAAGAGGAAGTAGGACTGAACTAATTCTTTTATCAGGAGCCCATTCTCATGATAACTAACCCACTCCCACAATAACAGCATTAATCCACTCATAAGGGTGGATCCCTTATGGGCTAATCACTGCTTAAAGTCACCTCTTATTAATACTGTTACAATGGCTATTACATTTCAATTGGAGGGGACATTCAAAGCATAGCACCCAGCAACCTCTTCTGTATATGATGCCCCACCAAGGGTTAGGGACTGGTAATTGTACAATCCCCACGCCTGTTCACTCAACAACCCCTCTTGGTGATGATGATGAGGATGATGATGGTGGAAGTGAAATCCTCTGCCTGGGGCCAAGAGACCTTGGTATGTGGATCATGTGAATTGACTGGCATTTAAGGTGGCAGACAGACAGGCTTATTCAGAATAACAGGTGCTTCCTCTGGGACAAAGATCTAGAGGGTAGGAAACTAATGTTGACAAAACTAATTATAAAGAAGATGTACTCTAAGTTGTATCTCCTTTAATCTTAACATTTATTCAAGTAACCTATTATTAAATACATAGTTTAGATCAAGTTATAGGAAATTAAGAGAGGTTGTATAAACCAGAGATACTGCTTTGGTTATTGTCTCCTCAGGAGTGGAGTCTGGAATTTCACTAAAGCTTTTCATGTGTTCTGAAGCCTCCAGGAATCCAAATGCTCTAATCTCCCTGGACAATAACAATTAATGCTGCCCTGGTCATTGCTTAATTTATTTATATAATGATCTGTATATTAAATCATAATATTGAAAAATTTAAAACACTGTGTATGACAAAATAAATCATTAAAGCTTGTCTCAGTAGGCTAAAGTAAATATGCACAAATTACATGGAGCTAATTCTCATAATATATAAAGCATTCCCAGTAGCCAATATGGAGAGATGGTCTGATGATGTTGTGGTAGGCACCCTCTAAGATTGTCCCCTATGATCCTCATTTTCCTTGTGTATTCACTCCCTGTGTTACCTGTCCCATTGTGTGGGCTAGAGTTAGTGACTTGCTCCTAAAAATTAAAATATGTGAGAAGGGATGAGATGTCACTTCTGAGATCAAGTGACAAAAAGCTGTGTTGTGCTTGCTAGGCACATTCTTATAGATGCACTAAGGAGAGCCAGTTGCCATGATGTGAGCTAACCATGTGACAATCGATGTCTCTGCCCAAGAACCATTGAGGCCCTGAGGGCTGCAAACAGTCATATAAATGAGCTTGGAATTGGATTCTCCCTCCATTGAGCCTTGAGATGGCTGTAGTCCCTACCTAGACCTTGATTGCAGCCTTGTGAGAGACTCTGAGCCAGAACCTAAACTGTGCTGTGATTCCTAACCCATAGAAATGGTGTGTATTAATATGTTTGTTGCTTTAAGCAGCAAAATTTGGAGGTAATTGGTTATGCAAGATAGCTAATAAAGATATAAACAGAATTCATGTAAACAGCAATATACATGTCCAAGAAACATTTAAAAACACATTCGCTAATGAAATGCAAATAAAAACCTGGATAGATGCTGTTTTTCTGAAAAAAAGGCAAGCTGCAGAGCCATATAGGTGATGGGAGCTTACAAATCCCATAGAAGGCCAGGATGCCTGACCTAAGAGAGTAACGGGGACTCACCTTTCTTGAATGCTGGTGCATTTTTATTTCATGTATTTCCACAACATTACCAGGAGGTAGAGGTAATGACCTCTATGTGATTTTATAGCTAGAGAAGCAAAAATGTTTGTAGGTTAAGTAGTCTGGCTGGGGAGTGTTGGGAGAAAGGCTTATAGGGTGCCTGTATAAACTGGCCATAAAAATATGGACAATAAGTTGTGGAAAACCACAAGAGGCCTCTGAGGAGGAAAGCCTTCTTATCGCCATTATGTTCCCATGCTCTGAGCGAGACTTGCTCTCTTATCTATAAACACTGTGTTCAAGGAGAAAGACACTCCTTTGAAGCATTGGAATACGGCCAGATGTGCAGGCTTCTAGTTAAACCCGCTCCCACTCGCTACACTCCCATAAGTTAAAGATACACTGTTTGAGCCCAAAGAAGATTCATTTGCTATAGATTACGTGCATGATGCATTGCCTCCCTTTCACCGTTTCGCCCTGAACATCTGCTTCTTAGATATAAGTGACTGTACTCAATAAATAGTGTGGAGACCAGAGCTTGGCACCTTTTGCAGCCTCCATTTTGCAATTGGTCTCTTGGTCCCCACTCTTTATGCATTCTTAACCTATCTCTTCTCATTCCTTCGTCGCCACCAGACTTTGGGTACCCTACAGGTGGTGTTGAGGCTGGTCCCCAACAGGGGAGCATTCTACAGTAAGTAGAAAAGTAGAGACCAGCACCCCGTAAGGCCCCATGCAGACTCTATGATGCTGAGCTGCATATCACACGATAACCAAGTAAATCTTGCTTTCCTGCTGACCTGGGTCACTACTGAAATCTGTATCTTCATCGCTGAAGCCAGGCTGCTAGTTCTGCCTCTCTTTCTGATCAGAGAATCTTGTTGTACATCAATTTCCTGCTCTGTAAAGATAAGGGAATGTGTCTGGGTCAGTGCTTTCAAAAGTAGAGCTCCCAGACAACCTACCTCATGAGGAATATGCATTCTCTAATAGAGGGGCAGGCGTCACACTAAGGATGAATACTTGAAGGGACAGGCTCCAAATACATACAGATTGGGGATGCATAGACTTAAAAGATATTGCCAAATCAACCTGGAAAGAGGTTGTACTAAGTGATATCCCCTCCCCCAATATGAGACAGAGTAGACATACCCACATGCACACCTCACTGAAATCCTCGACGGTTTTTTAAAATACTTTGACAACATGACGGTGGAAATTCTCTCATTGTCATCATATTAAACTGGATACTAAGGTAATTTTTTAATAATTCCCTATTAAACAAATACTCTGTTAATCATCATTATTGCTATTTTTTTAATGCAAAAGGGTCCAGTTACATATGCAGCCTAACAGACAATGAGCAACAAGCACATGAGCCTGCAGGTTCTCCTAGGGCTACTGCTGGCATTAAGGCTCCAGGGTGTGTATGTGTGTGTGTGTGTGTGTGTGTGTGTGTGTGTATTTGTGTGGTCTCTGGTGGCTCCTAATGACAGTGCATTTGCCTAGAAGATTAAGAATGTCTCTCTGGGATATTGGTTGAGTTCAAGTTTAGAGAGGAGCTGGATCTACACGTTCTGGAGTCTTTCTGAATGACACAAGAGCTGGACCACAACTTACTTCTGAGTAGGCTGTAATCCTCTCCTCATGATGGAAAACAAGCCTGAGACCTCACCTGCTCAGGTCAGGGGGGATCCCTCCAGCATGTAAGGTGTGGTAGTCAGCCTAAATCTACTTCTGAACACTGTAGCTGGGTGCTCCCATCTTGCTGCCATCAGTTGTAGGGACCTGGGAAGCTGCATCCTCTCAGCCACCTAACTCCATGGGTTCAGTCATCTGCATAAAAGCTCTGTGCTGGGAGATAAAAATTTGTGAATTATCAGCACATGTTTGACACATTGTGCATCCACCCATTCAGTCATTCCTCAGTTAACAGTTACTAGGCATTAAGACCAAACTCTACACTATCCCTTTGGTTAAGTTTTAGGCTTCCCCAGAAGAGAAACAAGAAAGTGAAGTGTGGAAAGGAGGGTGTGGTAAATTCAGATGGCTCTTTCCACTAACAGATTAATCATAGAGACTCATCACTGATGATTGTAAAACATAATTCAGTGCCATGGAGCCATTTCTACATCTTTAGTTGATGTTCTCTTTACATATATTCTCCCATTTGCAATCAATATTCTATGAAGAATTCTCAATACTCAGCTCACTTCCCTCTGTACTTCCCTACACCTCAGTCTTCATTTCTTATCTAATGGGGCTTACCTCCCCCATCCTTCCACTGAACTTGAACTCTCCCAAGTCTACAGCCACCTCTTTGTCACATTTATAGATCAAGAGTGTTGAAATAAATGTTCAAATGGAGATAAATGGGTATTTCCCAAGGAGGAAAAGGTTTCCCTCCCTCAAGACAGAATTCATTTCCTTGTGTCTATAGACAAAGATAGTATGCAATGCTATCAGTTACCTAAAAGCTAGAGTTGTATAACAGCGTTCAGAGTCAGATAACCAGAAGGCTGAGCTGTAGATGACATGCTTTCAAATGAAGCACACATTTTACCTGACATAGCTTATACTTTTGATTCATTGATAGGGAGTTCATAAATAGGTTTACTTTATGTTAGCAGTAATTTTTATGGCTACTTCAATAATCTTGCCTTATCTGTTTTTTATTTCTTTCTCAAGGGGTACCAAGTAGGCAATGAAATAATGTGAAATTATAATGCTGTTCCAAACTTTGCCATGATTAAAAATATTGTCTAAAAGCACTAATATATCACAATTAGAAAATATAGTGATGAAATATAATTGCGGTGATAGGGAGCTCTTTTGCAGTTTCCTGATAGTTAAGTCAAAATTCTTTTAGTGTACCACTGAAATAATGATGCTGGAATTTTTTGGGGATATATCTATTAAGTAAAATATTTCCACTTTAAAATAAGTATGCATAAATCCATACTGATATAAGTAAATGTTTGGTGAATTAATAAAGAAAAGCGTGTGAGAAGACAAACTGTCTTTATGGAATGATTCCAAATAGTATTTGTAGCTATTAACCCTCCAAGAGGTGGAGCTTAATTCTATTTCAACCCCTGAATATAGGTCACACTTAGTGACTCACTTCTCAGGAACAGAGTACATGAATTGAAAAAGTTACCATACACTGGAAAACTTGGCAAACACTGCTTTAACTACATGATGAAAGTTAACATCACCAGTGAGGTCACATCATCATGTAAACCCAAATATTACGTGATAAGAAGGGCACTTCAACTCTGTAGTATTCTTTCTCAAATTCCATAATGCCGGTCTAATCATGAGAAAAAGACAACAGATTAAGGCTGTACTCCTCAACACTATCAGGGTCAATAAAATATTCTGAGAGTTCCTCATATTGTCAAGCAGAAAATTGCCATATAACCCAGCAACTTTACTCCCAGGTACATACTCAAGAGAAACGGAAACCTATGTCTACATAAAAACTTGCACAAAAAATATATGTAGCATCATAATTCATAATGGCCAAGAACTGGAAACAACTCAAGTGTTCACCAATTGACTGGATAAACAAAATGTGGTATATCAATAAAAAGGAATAAAGTGCTGGTACATGCTACAAAATAGATAAACCTTAAAAATATTATGTAAAGTGAAAGAAGTCAGACACGAAAGACAAAATATTACATGATTCCACTTCTATGAGATATCCAGAACAGGTAAATCCACAGAAACAAAAAGCGTATCTGTGATTCCTGGAGCTGGGGGTGAGAGCAGAGATTAACTGCCTTCAAGTGTGATGGGACATTTTAGAGTGATGGAAACCTCCAAAACTCAACTACGGTGATGATTGCACAACTTTTGTTTACTGAAAATCATCGAGTTGTATCCTTAAAAGTGTGAATTTTATTGTCTGTAATTACATTGCAAGAAAGCCTGGGCTTCTGTTGTACCTCAGTAATGACCAAACTTTTTCCTACAAAGGCCTTGATGTCCATGTTTTCTATACCCATGAATGTATATAAAACTGTAGCTGTATCCCAGCCCTGCTGACTGTGTCCTAAGTAACTCTCTATCAATGACAGTCTCTCCCTGCCCCTCCGCCACCGCCCCCCATGCTGACTCGGGCTTCGCTTGTGTGAAAAATTCGATTTGCACCTGATCACTTCCACATCTTCTAACTGTAGCAGAAACTTGAGACTGGGTCCACAACAGTGTCCAGGGCCTCCACTCTAACATGACATCAGCATTATTATTTTTTACTCCTCTTTAGATTTTCTCCTGTGACTCCACCTGAGGAATCAAAATGGCATTACCTCTCTGGGTGTCAGTATGGCAATACTTATCAAAGGGCTACATACGTGCACACTTTTTGCGCCAATAACTTACCTTGTAGAAATTTATCTTCAGGACATTGTGAAGGATGCTGATAAGCATCTGGTTATAAGGACTGTCATTCTGAAAATTCTTTTCCTTTATTTCTGGGCCTGAATTTAGGAAGAAAGACCAACCAGATACACCAAATTATGAAGGGGCAGAAGGTAGCAGAGGGAAATGCTGTGCACACACACAAGCAGTGACAAATACACACACATGTACAGCAACCAGGTTCTGTTATTACAATACTAGAATTCCTCCAAGACAGTTGGTAGGGCTCTAAGAAGACCCATCTGGCTCCCCAGTGTAAACAGCTACAGGAACTGTGCCCTTCAGCCATGCATAGACTCTGAAAAGATGTCTTCCACACAGTGTAGATAACAGGGAATCTGAATAACACAGGTTTGAGAAAACTGATATCATATCCATAGGATGGAATTCTAGAATTCAGCAAAACAAGTTTTAATGAAGATAACGATGAGAGGTGATTTGTTGCCCATACGATTAGCAGTGATTCACATTATTTCTAATGTGTGAAGACACAAGGTCCTTACATACTGTTATGTAAGGAATATAAGTTAGAAATAGTATTTGGATTTCATTATGTTAACATAAAATTTTACAGTTTCCAGGGTTTTGAAAGACCACTTCCAGGAACTTTTTTTTTTTGACAGAAATACTTACAAATATATTTGCATATATATGAGGAGGATATTAAGTATACTATTGTTTGTAACAGGAAAAAATGTTAAAGCAACTACATTTTTATGACTAGGACACTAATTAAATGAATTTTGGGGCACCCACATGATGAACCACCTGGTTGATAAAAAAAGAGACTACAATTATTTTTGGAAAGAAACTTAAAACATTATTATGGAAACACATGTGTATGCAAAGATGACCACAATGAGGGCAAATGTGGGTCACAAAGATCATTTAGTGGCCAAGATGCATTTTTGCTTATATAGGTCTATAGCTACTTATCCAGAGGTTTGAAAGCATAAACATAGAAGTGATCATTTTGTGCTTTCACATAGCACATGAAGAGGCTACACTTTCTGTCTGGTGGCCGTCAGTACCCCTGTACAGTGGGAATGCCCCTTTTTCTACCCACACTTCCGGAAAACTGCAGGGTGTGCATGGGCCACAGCACCTCCCTCCCACCTTCCTGCTCAGCGATGTTCAAGCTGCTGCAGTTCAGGCTTCTGTCATGAGGGGGCATCACTGTACCACTATTATCAAACTTCTCTACAAAGCAAGGAGTAGAAAAATACGGTAGCCTCCCCTAAAACCCAGTCTATGAAAAGAACTGCAGAATGATTCTAAATCTGTCTGGAAAAAAAACAACCCTGACAGGTGTAAAACAGTGTAAAAACATACTGTGGGACATCCATAGGATGAAACACCACGTAGGTCTGATGTACCTGGGCTGTTGCTGGGAGGCAGGATTGGGGGAGCCCAGGGCAGCAGGAAGTGACTGAGAGGATGAGGCACTGGAGTGGGGTCTGGGCAGCTGTGTCCATAATGTCCTGGAGAGGGGGTCAGTGGGAAAGGGTGGAAGAAGGTCTGAGAAGCCTGTACAGGGTTGGAGTGATGGGTGGTGAACACCCTGCTCTCCAGGAGGGACCCCCCCTACAGTGTGGACATCTCAACCTACACTAATGAAGGAAAAGATAAATTACTGAATGCGCTGTAGATTTGGAATCAACAGCAAATTGGCCTGCTTTAGTATACAAATGGGTATTCCAAACTACTGGTATCACAGTAAAGAAAAGTTTCATAACATTACTTACTCTGCAAAATTTACGCCTTTTCATTAAGAAAGAGCAAGGAACGTGGAGATAGCTGTAATGCCTCTTGGTGGCCAGAGTCAGGATTGCAACTCTGAGTGTAGACCAGGGGACTCAGCAGCGGGCAGGGAGGGATGCAAGTTGGGAGCTTGATTAATGGGATCAGACATGGTTTTCTGGAACTTTTCACTTACGTCCAGCTATCCTTCTGTATCCATCATTTTTTCTGGAATATTAACAGAAGCACTTTTTGTGGGATATCTAAATCTGAGATCAGAAGCCAGTCCTGGTCTGAACTGAAGATAATACTGCAACTGTGAGCTGTACTTGAGGTGGTGGAGCTAGACTAGCTAGAAACACACACACACACACACACACACACACACCACGCACATGCACACGCACAGCTACTACAGGTCTTACCTTCCCTACCTCCAAATACATCCTGCCAAGGTCCATTTCTCCCTCTGCACATGGCTGCAGCACTGATACCATCAGCTTGCTCCTCCCTAGACTTCTGCAATATTTTCTAATGGTTATCTCCACACACTATCTTCTCCCTCTCCAGTCCATTCTTTGCACAGTGACCAGAGTCACTTTCTAAAAACATGAGTCAGATGATATTGTTCCCATTCTCTAACCCTCCACACTCACAATACAATCCAAACTCCTTACAGTGGCTTAAACAATATGGCTTCTATCTGCCCTTTCAACTTCATCTCACCAGTCTGTGCATTGTCTGCCAGGCTCTAGGCACTTGAGCTTTTCCCTGCTCTTGGAACACACGGTGCCCATGCACACTGTGTACACACTGGCAGAAAGTCAGTCTGTGCCTAGCTTCTTTTTGTCATCCAGGACTCAGCTCAAATGTCACTTCCTGAAAAGGAGCTTCACTTACAACCCCATCTATAATTATCTTTATCTTGGTCACTTTCTACTCTACATGTGTTTAAAACACAAATCCCCATATGAAACTACCCTGCTGATTGATTTGTTTACCTGCTTATTACCAGTTTTCTCAAACTAGAATGATGTGTCCGGGGACCATGTTTGTCTTCTTCTCTGTGCTGTTTCCCCAGTGCTTAGATCAATGCTTCACACATAAATCACTGAATGAAAATTACTGAATTGAAGGAACTGGTACCTATTTTACAAAACAGAAATGACACAGATATTAAAAGCAAAGTAGTAGGAGCAACCAATGATGAAATTAGACATGAAAGGATTCAAATTTTTCATAGACCTTGTTGCAAATCCACAGCAGTGCTTTTCAAACATGGGTGAGTACTACAATCAATTGGAAAAATTTCTCAAAATATAGATACCTCCTACCACACCTTCCTGTTTTTCATTCAGCTGACTTATGGTAGACCCAAATATCTACTATTTTAACAGGCAATCCATGATGATTTTGATGAAGTAGTCCATGAACCATACTTGGCAAAATTCTGATGAAAACACCTCACATTACTGTGCCATTAATTTAATGCCCACCATAGAGAACTCTAGGACATCTGGATTGTCTCTGTTAAGGTAATTACTCAAAAGTGACTAGTCCTTCCCTCCCACCTAAGATCACAGATTGCTTTCCCATATGAGTTCATTGTTAATCTCCAGAGTATTCTTGTGTGGTCAGCAAGATTGGGAATTACTATCCTGTTGAATAAATGAGGCTGGTGGAAGGGAAGTGACTCACCCACAACCTCAGAGCATGACTTTGAGCATTTGAAGAGAAAAAGTCTGAAGATAACAACCCATATCGTGTTGCATCTAGTAGGTCTTCAACAAATGTAAGTTCCCCACTCCAACTTTGCCTCCTTCATTCTGTCAGTGCGATGCCTCTGACATTAAAATTCACGTCATGAATACCAAAGAGAATACTTGGAAATGTGACAGAAAGCAGGGATAAGTTTAGACTTTTCTAAACGCCAACTCATAGTTTTGAAAGGAATATCAGAATTGTAAAACAACACAACTATCATCAAAACAAGTGACTCAGGCAAAAATCATAAATGGATACTCGCTCTACGCTAAATCCCATGAGAGTCACAGAGTCACCATGGTAACCAGGCTAGCCAAGGAACACTGGGAAAAAACAAACAACCCCCTATATCTTGTTACTAACATGTGCTAGGAAATGAATAGCGCTGACGTAATACATGGTAATTAGTCTCAACACCTCATCATACACATTCCTGGCAGCTTCAGCAACATACAAATTGATACATTCACAAATACTCATATGGATGCATGCCCTCTCCCCAATGCTCTCTCACCATCCAAGATCCCAGGAATTTTTTAAGGTGGGTTTACTGGGGACAAAAAAATACAACCTTACATTTTAACATATTCAAATATAGCAGAAACATAAAGTTGAAAGCTACTAACCTATATTATTTTTGTTTGTTTGTTTTGGTTTTTTTTTTGTCTTTTTTTTTTTTTCCTTTTTGTGGAGAACGGGGTCTCGCTATATTACCCAGGCAGGTCTCGAACTCCTGGGCTCAAGCTATCCTCCCGCCTCTGCCTCCCTGAGAGCTGGGATTACAGGCGTGAGCCACCGCGCCCGGCCTAACCTATATTATTTTAGTGATTGATTTTTCTGGAGATTACCTGTAGAACTGTTGGGGGTACATTTTTATCCCTAGTTTCAGTGTATTGCCAATGATTTCTAAAAGCTAATATAGAAATACATGTACATGCACATTAAGCATCAAATATCTTTTCCATCCTAGAGTAGCCTGTGCTTTTTACCGGGATTCTTCAATGGTCATTATTAAAAATCTGGTTGCTGGTGGTTCCATGAAAATGTAATAACTAAGAATTCTATTTAAGAAATAATGCCATTGACAGCAGCATCAACAAGTATGAAATATTTTTGAATTATCTGCTCATAGATATGGAACATTTGTACATTGAATACTACAAAACATTGCTGAGAGAAGGAAGACCCAAAGAAGTAGAGGACATACTGTGTTCATGAGTCAGAAGACTCAGTATTGTTAAGACGTTTATTCCCCACAAACTAATATGCAGATTCAGTGCAATCCGAATAAATATTCTATATATTTTTCAAAGAAATTAGCAAGTGGATGTTAAAATCATATACAAATACAAAACACCTAAACTGTGAAAAACAACTGTAAAAAAGAACAAAGGTATAGGACAAACACTACCTAATTTCAAAACTCATTATAAACCTACAGTAATCAAGACAGTGTGCTATTACCATTGAAGGGGAAAAGTAGATCAAAAGGACAGGATAAGGAATCCAGAAGTAAACCCATGAACATACGGACAACTGATTTTTTGACAATGATGTAAAGACTATTCAGTGAAAAATAGTCTTTTCAACAAATGGTTCTGTAATAAGTAGATATCCATATACACAAAAATAAACTGTAATCCATATATCACAACATACAAAATCAATTCAAACTGAATCTGAGACCTAACTATAAAATCCAAATGTATAAACTCCTACAAGAAAAGACAGGAGTAAATCCTTGTGACTGTGAATAGGTAAACCTTTTTTAGATAGGATATCAATAAAAACACCTTAACCCTAAATAAATTATAAATGGCACTTCCTCAAAGTTAAAAATTTCTGCTCTTCCAAAAGACACTGTTGAGAGAATGGAAAAATAAACCAATGACTGGGAAAAAGTATTTGAAAAATCGTATAACTGACAAAGAATTTATATCCAGAATATATAAAATCATTTAAAAGTAAGAAGTAAACAGACACTCCAATAAATAAATGGGAAAATAATAGAAACAGAAACTTTACCAAAGAATATATACAAATGGCAAGTAATCACACGAAAAGATGTTTAACAATAATAGTTGTTAAGAAAATGTAGGCCAGGCGCAGTGGCTCATATTAGCCTGTAATCCCAGCACTTTGGGAGGCTGAGGCAGGCAGATCATGAGGTCAGGAGTTTGAGACTAGCCTGGCCAACATGGTGAAACCCTGCCTCTACTAAAAATACAAAAATTAGCCAGGTGCAGTGGTGGGCGCCTGTAATCCCAACTATTCAGGTGGCTGAGGTAGGAGAATTGCTTGAACCCAGGAGGTGGAGGTTGCAGTGAGCTGAGATTGTGCCACTGCACTCCAGCCTGGGTGACAGAGCAAGACTCTGTCTTGAAAAAAAAAAGGTAAATTAAAACTCTAATGAGATATTACTATGCACCCGTGAGAATGGCTAAAGTGAAAAAGACTGACCATACCAAGCTTTGGCAAGGTTGTGGAGAATGGAATTCTCATATACTGCTGATGGGAATGAATAAGGAATGGTACTACCACTTTGGAAAACAGTTTGGCAGTTTCTTACAATTTTAATCTCACATCTACCATATGATCCAGACATTGAACTCCTAGTGTTTACCCTAGAGAAAGAAAGCATGTGTACATATAAAGACATTTACACAAATGGTTATGGCAGCTTTATTTAGAAGAACCCCAAACTGAAAACTACCTACTGTCCATGAAAAAGTAAACGGATAAAACAAATTGTGGTATATCCATATACTACTTAGCAATTTTATAAAGGAATTATTCAATCATGCAACAATGAGGATAAATCAAAAAGTTAAACCCCATCTCTACTAAAAATAGAAAAATTAGTCAGGCGTTGTGGTGGGCACCTGTAATCCCAGCCACTCAGTGAGGCACGAGAATTGCTTGAACCTGGGAGGCAGAGATTGTAGTAAGCCACGATCGTACCACTGCACTCCAGCCCAGACGACAGTGAGACTCCATCTCACAAAAAAAAAAAAAAAAAGAAAAAAGAAAAACGGTCATCACTCAAGGATGCCCACTTTCACCACTTCTATTCAACATAGTACTGGAAATCCTAGCCAGAGCAATCAGACAAGAGAGGGGAGGAAATCAAACTGTTGCTATTCATCAACGATATGATCATATACCTAAAAAATCCAAAAGACTTACCCAAAAGACTCCTAGATCTGATACACGAATTCAGTAAAGTCTCAGGTTACAAAGTCAATGTAAACAAATCAGTAGCACTGCTATACACCAATGACCAAGCTGAGAATCAAGAACTCAATCCTTTTTACAACAGCTGCAAAAAAATAAAAATAAAAAAATAAACCTAGGAATATACTTAACCAAGGAGGTGAAAGATCTTTATGAGGAAAACTACAAAACACTGCTGAAAGAAATCATCGATGACACAAACAAATGGAAACACATCCCATCCTCATGGATGGGAAGAATCAATATTGTGAAATGACCATACTGCCCAAAGCAATCTACAGATTCAATGCAATTCCCATTTTCCATCAAAATATCATCATTTTTCACAGAACTAGAAAAAATCCTAAAATTCATATGCAACTGTAAAACAGCCCATATAGGCTGGGTACAGTGGCTCATGCCTGTAATCCCACCACGTTGGGAGGCCAAGGTGGGTGGATCACCTGAGGTCAGGAGTTCGAGACCAGCCTGGCCAACATGGTGAAACCCCATCTCTACTAAAATACAAAAATTAACTGGGTCTGGTGGTGGGCACCTGTAATCCCGGCTACTTGGGAGGCTGAGGCAGGAGAATTACTTGAAACTGGGAGGCGGAGATTGTGCTGAGTGGAGATTTTGCCATTGCACTCCTGCCTGGGCAACAAAGTGAGACTCCATCTCAAAAAAACAAAAAAACAAAACAAACAAACAAACAAAAAACCTGCCCAGCCCACATAGTCAAAATAATTCTAAGCAGAAAGAACAAATCTGGAAGCATCACATTACTAGACGTCAAATTATACTACAAGGCTATAGCTACCAAAACAGCATGGCACTGGTATAAAAATAGGCACTTAAACCAATGGAAAAGAATGGAGAACCCAGAAATAAAGCCAAATACTTATAGCGAACTGATCTTTGACAAAGCATACTAAAACATAAATTGAGGAAAGGACCCCCTATTCAATAAATGGTGCTGGGAAAACTGGCTAGCCACATGAAGAAGAATGAAACTGGATCCCCGTCTCTCACATTACACAAAAGTCAACTTAAGATGCATCAAACACTTAAATCTAAGACCTGAAGCCATAAAAATTCTGGAAGATAACATCAGAGAAACTCCTGTGGACATTGGCTTAGGCAAAGAATTTGTAACGAAGACCCCAAAAGCAAATGCAACAAAAACAAAAATAAATAAATGGGACCTAATCAAAAAGCTTCTGCACAGCTAAAAAAAAAAATATTCAGCAGAGTAAACAGACAACCCACAGAGTGGGAGAAAATACTTTCAAACTATGCATCCAACAAAGGACTGGTATCCAGAATATACAAGAAACTCAAATCAGCAAGAAAAAAGAAATAATCCCATCAAAAAGTAGGCAAAGGACATGAATAGACATTTCTCAAAAGAAGATATACAAACAGCCAACAAAAATAATGAAAAAATGCTCAATATCACTAATCATCAGGGAAATGCAAATTAAAACCACAATGAGATACCACCTTATGCCTGCAAGAATGTCCATAATTAAAAAGTCAAAAAACAATCGATGTTGGCATGGATGTGGTGAAAACGGAGCACTTTTACATTGCTGCTGGGAATGTAAATTAGTACAACCACTATTGAAAACAGTATGGAGATTCCTTAAGGAACTAAAAGTAGATTTACCATTCGATCTAGCAATCCCACTACTACATACCCAAAGGAAAAGAAGTAATTACATGAAAAAAACACATGCACATGCACGTCTATAGCAGCACAATTCGCAATTACAAGGATATAGAACCCAACCAAAGTGCTCATCAACCAAAGAGTGGATAAAGAAAATGTGGCATATATATACACCACAGAATACTATTCAGCCATAAAAAGGAATGAAATAATGTCTTTTGCAACAACTTGGATGGAACTGGAGGCCATTATTCTAAGGGAAATAACTCAGGAATGGAAAACCAAATACCATATGTTCTCACTTATAAGTGGGAGCTAAGCTATGAGGATGCAAAAATCACTCTATAGAGTGATATAATGGACTGTGGGGACTTGGGGAGGGGGATATTGTGAGGGTAGTGAGGGATAAAAGACAATATATTGGGTACAGTATATACTGCTGAGATGACAGGTGCACCAAAATCTCAGAATTCACCAATAAATAACTCATCCATGTAACCAAAAAACACCTGTTCCACAAAAACTATTGAAATTTTAAAAAATTAAAAAAGAAAAAAAGATAAAAAGTGTCACGGTTGCCATAATGATGGTAGGTTTCTATGGTAACCAGCATGCTTAGGCTGGTCCTGCATATCAGAAATGCCTCCACACACCCCTCCCCTCTGGCTCTTGCCTTCCCCTGAAAGCAAAACACCTTCAGTCTTCAGGCCACCACCTGAGAAATATTAAGAATTAGAGGAACTAACCTCATACAAGGGTGATTTGTGGAATTCTGCCCAGTTTGGGAAACAAAGCATCTCCCCATTGTCAGGAGTTTTGCTTGCTTTAAAAGTGACAGTAGGGAAGTAACATCACTACACAGAGACCGAGGGAGGTATCTTAAGGCTCTTTGAGATGAACTGGCCCTCTGAGGGTGATGTGTAAAACACATACCATGAAGCAATTAGCTGTCCGTGGCAGAAAACTAAGAGACCATCCATAATCATGTGACTGAATAACCTAGGAAGATTTAAAAAAAAAAAAAAAGTCATGTAAGGAATCTCAAAGTTATTTCAGGGAAGCAGGGCTAGAATATTATACTTATTTAGCTGGCAGAAACTCATTCAATTGCATCATATATTGGGATACCCTGGGAAATTTTTATCCTCTGTTCCTGGTATTTTCTCCCATACGGAGGCACATCCATAACAAAAACAGTTCTAGCTTCTCTATACGCTCTCTGTGCACTCACTCCTTCTCTATGGCAAAAATCACTTATGTGATTAGTACTTCAAAGGAGAACCAGGGGTTGCACAGCCCAGGCTCTCTCCCTTCAAAATTCTTGGTAGTAATAAGCAATTAACCAGCATATGTTCTGCTATGTCCCTGGGGGTTTGGGGGATAGGTCTAACAACAGGCCTGCAGCTCTTCTCCTCTTTCCTCTTTTTGCTGGCTCCCCAACTATTACTATGGTCTTACTCCAAAATGCTTGGGACTTAAAAGGGTTCCCCAAATATACCCCCTCTACAAGTCTGAGCTCTAAGCCAACTAAAAAATATGCCAAACCGATAAAGAAAGCAATATATTGACTCTATTCTTTATAAAGGTGAAATTGGAAAAGGTACCTTAGATCTGCCGAAAAGACATTTCTTCTTAATGAACCCCAGAGTTGGACAGACTTATCCACTAAGTGGTGCTGTGTGGGGACAGTCATGAAAGTCAAACACTGCAGTGTACATCCTGTTTGCTATCTGGTAGAGTCCTGTCTATGTGTGCCGAAGGAAAGTAGCTTCCTTGCAAGGCTATCCCTATAGCAGATGAAATAGTTTCAGGACACTTTTTTGAGAAACACTTCTCAAAGTGAATAAATACCCCTTGTTCTGATTAAATACTCACCTAGCAACCTAGTAAGAATATGGCTTTTCATGTGGCTCATGGAGCCATTCGTAGCAGCAGCCTCTCAATTCTTTAACTCTGTGTAACTGCAGTGAAGCCTCATTTCATGGAGGGGAATTAAAAGTAGGTTCCACATTCCAAGAGTAGGGTGAAATCATATATCAAGAAAATACCCTTGAAAATCCATTTGAGATGCAATTGAGGAAATTTTCAGAAACTGATACCTATACATAAACCCACATGCAGACTATGGCCAAAATTATAACAAAGTCCTACCAAGTCTTCATGGATAATAGAGTCCCTATATTATCCAATGATAACAGAAAAGGAGGAAGAGTACACCCAAACCACAGATATCCATTTCTGCTTAATAAAACATCCTAAACATTAGCCATTTATTATCTCTCGAGATTCTGAGTATTGACAGGGCTCATTTGGGTGTTTTTCTGTTCTATATGGTGTCTGCCACCCGGGGCTGCCTCTCCCTGTGCTGTCACCTTAATCATCTGGAGGCTTCACTTGTTTGGTACATCCAAAAGAGATCACTTGCATGGATGATGACTGGTGCTGGCATCTGCTGAGAGCTCACCTGGGGCTGTTGACCAGACCAGAGCACCTTGGTCCTACCCTGTATTGCAACCCCATGTATAGGATATGAAATACAAAAGACTCATTAACTTTGAAATCCAGAAAAAATAACTAGTACTTTTTAGTATATGTGGCACATAATATAATTTTGTTTTTTTGAAATTCAAACTTAAATGGGCATCTTGTGTTTTCATTTGCTAAATCTGACCATCCTATGGGATGAGCCTCTGAATTTGTAAGTTAAAAACCATATGAGATAATACTTCCAATGGGGCAGAACTGGGGAAAATGGGATGATCAGATGAAAAACTAACACAAAATCTGGGAATAAAACAAATGCAAAACCCTGGAAATAACAATAAAAGCTAGTCGGAGGAGTAAAGAGGAAATGGGCACTCACATACACTGTTGGCATCAAATGGACATATCTGGTTCTAAGGCCATATTATTATGATTTAATGACTTGAATGGCCTTTGTACAGAAGTCCTATTACCACCAACAAGAGAGTTTCAGCTGAGGGTTTACAAAAGGCTCATCTATGTGACTCTGATTTGCATCCTGATTAGGGGCCCTGGCTGAGACGGCAGGTCAAGTTGCCACATAAGTTCCCTGTTCTAGGGAAGAAACACAGCTTCTACTTATGGAGCAGGTTGTTCAGAGGGTCCTAGCTCCAGGTTCTTCATGTCAGCATCTGGATTTAATCTCATGACAGCCCTGCTAGTGAGGTATCAATATCCTCTCTTCATGGATGTATGTGACTACAAAACAGATACTGCTAACCACAGAGCTAGATAGTAAAGTGGTTGCTCACCAGACCCACTGCCAGAGCCAGGAACAGAACCTACCAGCCTAGGTACCTTGAATTGCTGGTGAGAGATCTTTAGCAAATTTATCAGGATACGTGCTGCTGTGAGGTTTATCTGTTCTCCCTGTGTTTACCCTTTCTGCAGGAGGAAGCCAGCCTTTGTGCCCCCTCCCCTTGTCTGAAGGGAGGTTTATGGCAGGGCCAGAGGCAGAAGCAAAGGCCCCTCACCTGCCTGTGCCTTTGAGGACACAGAAAGGGGACAGGCGGGAGACTTCTTCAGGCAGGGATGAGATTGGATTCTACAAGTCCCTCCAGGAGTAGAGACCTGAGCACTGTTCCATATCAATGCTTGAAGTATCTCCATGGATGGTTTATTGTGGTTAGGAGTACATGTTTTGTAGCACCTTGTCATGGTAGATTTTCTAGTTTGAACCAAGAGGTAGAAGAACATGAGTACTGCTCTATATCAGTGCTTGAGGTGGATCCAGCCATGAGACAGATTTTCTTGTTTGGATGGAAGAATGGATGAAGCAGGGTCGGGGGCAGGGGCCTGAAGGCAACAAGCCAGCTAGGAAAATGCCCAGTCTGAAGTAGCTGGGACATGTAAGCGATGATGGCTATGGCCTCTTCAGTCTGTATCTGGATAAGTTGCCATAGCAACATTGCTTTGTCAAAGAGCATGAACATTAAAAGCTAGCCTGATTAAATTTTAAAATCTTTTATACTAATGTCTCTCAACAAAATACGGGATGAAAGTACATGTTTTACTAGATCTGTGCAAATAATGTATTTCACAACATTATTACTTTTCATTTTTCCTTATTTCTTTATGAATGGCATATGCCTTAGTTCGTTTGCACTGCTGTAACAAAATACCTGAGACTAGGTAATTCATAATGAACAGAAATGTATTGGGTCACAGTTCTGGAGGCCGGGGAGTTCAAGATCAAGATGCCAGCATCTTGTGAGGGCTTTCTTGCTGTGTCATCACAAGGTAGAAGGCAAGAGGGCAAGTGAGAGAGTGAAAGGGGGCCAAACTTGCCCTTGTATAAACTTGCCCTTGGCCCTGTGATAAGAAATCCACTCTTGTGATGATGGCATTAATCCATTCATGAAGGCAGAACCCTCATGGCCCAATTGCTTCTTTTTTTTTTTTTTTTTTTTTTTTTTTTTGAGACGGAGTCTCGCTCTGTCGCCCAGGCTGGAGTGCAGTGGCGCGATCTCAGCTCACTGCAAGCTCCGCCTCCTGGGTTTACGCCATTCTCCTGGCTCAACCTCCCAAGTAGCTGGGACTACAGGCGCCCACTACCTCGCCCGGCTAGTTTTTTGTATTTTTTAGTAGAGACGGAGTTTCACCGTGTTAGCCAGGATGGTCTCGATCTTCTGACCTCGTGATCCGCCCATCTCGGCCTCCCAAAGTGCTGGGATTACAGGCTTGAGCCACCGCGCCCGGCCTTTTTTTTTTAAAGAAACAGGGCCTCACTCTCTCACCCAGGCTGCGATCATAGTTCACTGTATCCTCAAATTCAAGGATAGTTCACTGTATCCTCAAATCTCAAGTAATTCTCTCTCAGCCTCCCAAGCAGATGGGAACACAGGCATGCAGCACCATGCCTTGCTAACTAATTACCTCTTAATTATCCCACATCTTAATACAGATTGAGCATCTCAAATCTGAAAATATGAAATCTGAAATCCTCCAATATCGGAAGCAGTTGAGTGCAAATATAACCTGCAGAAATACTCACTGGAGCATTTCAGATTTTGAATTTTTTGATTTGGGATGCTCAACTGGTAAGTATAATGCAAATATTTAAAAATCTGAAAGCTAAAACACTTCTAATCCCAAGCATTTTGAATAAGTTATACTCAACTATACTGTAACAATGGCAATCAAATTTCAACACGAGTTTTGGCGGGGACAAACATTTAAACCATAGCATCTCATCGATGGCCCCTCAAAACTAATGTCCTTTTCATATACAAAATACATTCATTCCATCCCAATAGCCCCACAAGTGTTAACTCGTTCCAACATCAACTCAAAAGGCCTAAGTCTGGAGTCTTTTCTAACTCAAGGGAAGGCATGATTCATCCTGAGGCAAATTCCTCTCCAGCTGTGAGCCTGTGAAATCAAAACAAGTTATGTGTTTTAAAATGCAGTGGTGGGACAGGCAATGAATAGACACTCCCATTCCAAAAAGGAGAAATAGACAAGAAAAGAGGGTCCCAAGTAAGTCCAAAATTCAACAGGGCGAACAACATTAAATTTTAATGCTCCAGAATAAGCTTCCTTAACCTCATGTCCCATCTCCTGGACACACTGATGTGAAATTGGGCCCCCAAGGCCTTAGGCAGCTCTGCCCCTATGACTTTTCTGGGCTTAGCCCACACAGCAGTTCTCATAGGTTGGAGTCTCATGCCTGTAGCTCTCTTAGGCTGATGTTGCACAGTGGTAGCCCTACAGTTCTGGGGTCTCTCAGGCAGTCTGCTCCCAAAATTCTACTAGGCATTGTCCCAGTGGGGACTCTCTGCAGTGGCTCTGACCCCACAGTTCTGACTAGAGAGAGCCCTGACTAAGGAAATGGCCAGCAGAACTTCCACATCAAAGCTGGGTTTCCACTGGGCATTGCCCTAGTGAGGGCTCTCTGCTTTTGCTCCACCTCTGCAACAAGTCTCTGCTTGTCCACCAAGGCTGTCTGAAACATCTTTTAAAATCTAGGTAGAGGAAGACATGCCCACACAGCTCTTGCATATTGCACACCTGCAGAGTTAGCATCATGTGGATTCCACCAAGATTTATGACTTGTAACTTCCAGAGTGGCAGGTCGAGCTGCACCTTGGCCCATTTGAGCCATGACTGGGGTAGCCAAGAAATGCTGTACTAGAATACGGGGAGCAGAAAATTGAAGCAGCCCTGGGACGTGAGTCCAAAGGTTCTAAGCTCATCCTCAGCCTCTCTTTTTGACATATTTCCTTCACCCAGGTCTTGGCACTCAGAGCCTGTGATGGGAAGGGTGGCACTGGTAATCTCTGAAGTGACTTTGGGTTCATTCTCCCATTGTTCTGATGAATAGCCCCTGGCTTCCTTCTATCCACACTAATCTCCTTATGAAATGGTCACTTGGAAACATCCTTGGTTTCCTCTCCTGAAAGTGCTCTTTGATTCTCTACCACCTGACCAGGCTGAGAATCCTTTAAATCTCTAAGTTTTGTTCCCCACCACCACCCACCCCCTGCTTTTTTTTTTTTTTTTTTTTTTTGAGATAAAGTCACTCTATTGCCCAGGGTGGCATGCAGTGGCGTGATCTTGGCTCACTGCAACCTCCGCCTCCTGGGTTCAAGCGATTCTCCTGCCTCAGCCTCCTGAGTAGCGGGGATTACAGGCATGTGCCACCTCACCTGTCCAATTTTTGTATTTTTAGTAGAGATGGGGTTTCACCATGTTGGCCAGGCTAGTCTCGAACTCCTAATCTCCAGTGATCCACCTGCCTTGGCCTCCCAAAGTGCTGGGATTACAGGTGTGAGCTACCGTGCCTGGTTCTCTTTTAATTATAAATTGCATCTTTAAATCATTTTTTTCCTCTAGCATTTTACTGTATGCAGTTGAAGGAAGACACACAACATATTGATTTTTTTTTGTTTAGATGTTTCTTTCACCGATTTCCTAGCTCACTGCTCTTCATCTATGCCTTCCACAAAGCCCTTGCGTGGGCATGGAAATAATTCAGCCAAGTTCTTTGCCACTTTATAATGAAGATGGCCTTTTCTCCAGTTTATAATACTTTGTTCCTCATTTCTATGTGAGACCTCATCGGAATGGCCTTTGCTGTCCATATTTCTACCAACATTCTGATCATTACTAAAGGGTCAAAGATTTTACCAAAATATTTGTCAGGGGGAAAGTCAGGAGAGCAAAATCACCAGGTGGCCATCGAGTAAGCCCTAGAGACAAAAACTCCTTCTCTGAGGAATTTAGAAGTGTAATGAAGAAAGTCAAGAACACCTGGTGACCATCAGACAGGGAATTCTGAGGCAAAATTCCTTATCTGAGGAATTTAGAAGTAATTAAACTTCCCTAGTGCCTAAAGGTTCCAGGCCTCTTTCAAAAATTTTCTAAGTAACTAGAATTTCTATACATCTCTGGAATCCATGCATGTCAAAACTCATTGTGCAGCCCTTGTTGACATTAAGGAACCAAAATGTCTACAAATATAATCACTTATCATGACCTACATGGCTAATATGGTCCAAATGACACCTACGCTCCCACTTTGAGGTCCATAAATGCTGCATTCTTCTGCAACATTGTTTCTTTCTAATAAAACTTTCCTTTTTCAAACCTATACTGTTGTCAGTAAATTCTTAACAACCTGCAAGTCAACCACTTTCTGATGCTGGGACTGACACCTCACCCAGTAATTACCACTTAAGTAATCTCTAAGAAGTTTCAGACTTTCCCTACAGTTCTCTTCTTTGAGCCCTCACCTGAATTGCTCCATTTATGGAAATCTAGGTTTTTTACTCTGCTCCTCCAAATTTTTCCAGCCTCCACCCATTATCCAGTTCCAAAGCTGCATCTATGTTTACAGGTTTGTTTTTTTTTTTGTTTTTTTTTTTGTTTTTTGTTTTTTGAGACGGAGTCGCCCAGGCTGGAGTGAAGTGGCGCGATCTCGGCTCACTGCAAGCTCCGCTTCCCAGGTTCACGCTATTCTCCCGCTTCAGCCTCCAGAGTAGCTGGGACTACAGGGGCCCGCCACCACGACCGGCTAATTTCTTTTTTTTGTATTTTTAGTAGAGACGGGGTTTCACCGTGTTAGCCCGCCTCGGCCTCCCAAAGTGCTGGGATTACAGGCTTGAGCCACCGCACCCGGCCGGTTTTTTTGTTTTTTTTTTTTTTTTTTTTTTTTTTTTTGTTTTTTTTTTTATAGCAACAGCCAGGCTTCTTGACACCAATTTCCTGTCTTAGTCTGTTTTTACTGCTCTAAGACAATACCTGGGACTGGGTAATTTATAATTAACAGAATTTTATTGGCTCACAGTTATGGAGGATGAGAAATTGAAGATTCAGGGACCAGCATCTGGTGAGGGCCTTCTCGGTGTGTCATCACAGGGCAGAGGGCAAGAGACAAAGAGGACCTGAATGTACCCTTTTATAACAGATTCATTCCTGCAATAATGAACCACCTTCTGTAATAATGACAATCCATTCATGAAGGTAGAGCCTTCACAGCCCAAACACTTCTCAAAAGTTCTGTAAACCACAGGTAAAATTCTAAGCCCCCCCAACAGACTGATAGACCTCCCCTCTTGGCCAATGGCATTCCAAAGTAAATCTGAAAATCTAGTTCAGGTCATGACGGGAATGGGTGGTCAGACATGCCTCATTATGCTATTCTGTCTTTGGAATTCAGGCACAACTAACCAGCACTAACATTAAAAGAGATCTTAAGACTGACAAAACAAGACTTTGTAGCAATAAAGACACCAAATAAGACACCAAATTCCAGACTGACTCTAGTATAGCATCACAAGATAGCAGGCCCTGAAAGGAATCAAAGAATTTTACCACAAAACGTATTTCCTTGACATATTTTGAAACGGTCCTGCAAAGTTGTCTCTTCTGGCAAAAATCTACATTCTGTAGAGAATTCCCTATCCTTTCCAGGTCTTTCCTCTGATCCAGGAGAGAATTAACCAAGAGTCTGGCACCTTTTTAGGTCTGATAAGAGCTCTGAAGCCTCTCTCTGGAGCTGCATCTACATGATAAAACCTTGGTCTCCACAACCCCTTGTTCTTAACCCAGACATTCCTATTGATTCCAGGTCTTTAGATAATAACTCTTTCAACCAATTGCCAATCAGAAAATCTTTAAAACCACTTATGACCTGGAAGCCCCCTCCCCAGCTTCCAGTTGTCCTGCCTTTCCTGACCAAAGCAATGTACATCCTATATGTATTTATTGATAACTTATATCACCCTAAAATGTATAAAATCAAGCTGTATGGGAGGCCGGGGGGGTGGGGTGGATCATCTGAGGTCAGGAGTTCGAGACCAGCCCAGCAACATGGCAAAATCCAGTCTCTACTAAAAATACAAAAATTAGCTGGGTGTAGTGCCACGCACCTGTAATCCCAGGTACTCAGAAGGCTGAGACAGGAGAATTGCTTGAACTGGGAGGTGGAGGTTGCAGTGAGCTGAGATCATGCTGCTGCACTCCAGCCTGGGCAACAGAGCAAGACTCTGTCTCAAAAAGCAAAACAAAACAAAAACAAGCTGTAGCCTTACCACTTGGGCACACTTTCCCAGAATATCCTGGGGCTGTATCATAGGCCATTGTTCACTCATATTTGGCTCAGAATAAATCTCTTCAAATATTGTATCGAGTTTGACTTTTTTCATTGACAGTCCCACTGAGACACAGTAGGGATGGGACTTGCCTCTTTCAACCAAAAATTATCTGAGACAAGTCTCAATCAATTTAGAAAGTTTATTTTGCCAAAGTTAAGGATGCGCCCATGACACAGCCTCAGGAAGTCCTGATGACATGTGCCCAAAGTGGTCGGGGTACAGCTTGATTTGGACATTTTAGGGAGACATAATATATCAATCAATACATGTAATATTTACATTGGTTCAATCTGGAAGGGTGGCGCAACTCAAAGGGGGGGAGGGAATGGGGGTGGGGATGTGGGCTTCCAGGTCATAGATAGATTTAAACATTCTGATTGGCAACAGGTTGAAAGAGTTCTTATCTATAGAAAAGAATGTCTGGGTTATGATAAGGAGTTGCAGAGACCTAGGTTTTTTTTGTTTTTGTTTTTGTTGTTGTTGTTGTTGTTGTTGTTGTTGTTTGTTTTTTGAGACCAAGTCTCGCACTGTCGCCTGGGCTGGAGTGCAATGGCGCAATCTCGGCTCACTGCAACTCTGCCTCCCAGGTTCAAGTGATTCTCCTGCCTCAGCCTCCCAAGTAGCTGGGATTACAGGCGCTCACCACCACACCCGACTAGTTTTTTGTATTTTTAGTAGAGACGGGTTTTCACTATGTTGGCCAGGCTGATCTCAAAGTCCTGACCTCATGATCCACCCGCCTCAGCCTCCCAAAGTGCTGGGATTACAGGCGTGAGCCACTAGGTTTTATCATGCAGATGAAGCCTCCAAGTAGCAGGCTTTAGAGAGAATAGACTGTAAATGTTTCATATCAGATTTAAGGTTTGTGTTAATATTAATGCTGGAGGGGTAAAATGAGGCATGTCCAACCACTACTTCCCATGATGGCCTAAACCAGTCCTTCAGGTTAAATTTTAGAGTGCCCTCCCTGGCAGAACAGGAAGTCCACTCAGATGGTTGCATGGCAGGCATTTAAATTTTATTTTTGGTTTATCGCCCTCATCCTCACAAATGCATTTTTGTTTTCCAGACTTGCTGGGTTCCCACCACACATGTTGTCGTGAGCTCACTACACACACTGTCCCTGGAGCATGGGGATGCAGCCTGGAGCCAGGAAGATGACAGTGTTGTGCACAGCTCTGCACTGGTAATGCACTGTGCATGAGTGGCCTTCAGGACCTTGTGTTACTGCTGCTGGCTGGTCAGACACTGCTGGGTACAGCAAGGGCACTGGCGATAGCGCAGGCAGCAGCTTCAGCCCACACCTGCCAACTTCAGCCTAGCCAAGGGCGCCCACATCAGCACATCCACAGCCTGAGGTCCCCTGTGTTCCACCAAGGACCTCTGCTGCAAGCTGATGCGGGGCCCTGTGGACAGCAGGGACCCCTACTAGACCATCCAGACCTTGCACTATAAATCTTACTCAAGGCACCATACCTGCTGATAACAGGACCTTAAAGAAGTTAAGATATGTAACACTCCAACCATAAATCTTCCCCAAGGCAGTTGACCCTAACTTCTACATGCACAGGAGACCCCAGAATGGCCACTATATGACCTTCTTGGGCCAGCAGTAGTGAGCAACATCACTATCTTGAACCCACTGAGCATGCACCAAGACTTCAACCAGGACAAAGCATGCACAGACACCATAACAGGAAGGAAGAAATCACTCCAGGAGGTGGAGTCCTGATGTCAATCTCTTTACCCTACTCAATAAAAAACATTGAGAAGCTCCCCGTGGGGAGCCAGCTGGAGGACTCTTTTTCCTGTGCCATCTCCCTTACGCCCAGTGTTTCTGGGCATAAGTCTTAATAAACATTGCCTGGAAAAAATTTGCCTGGCCTCATATTAGTTCCTGTTACACTGAGAACCAAGAACCTCACACCGGTAACACCATCTCCTAATAAAGTCACAATAGCAATCAACCAAATTTCAACATGCATTTTGGAGGGGGCAAACATTCTAACCATGGCAGCATATTTCACTTGTACATTTCTAAATACAAATATAATGATCCCACTTCACAACTCATATAATATTCTGGAATAACTCTAACGCTTAAAAATAAAGCTCAGTTGGTGATTTTGTGTTTATGCTGAACCCTCTTTATATGGACAATGTGGGGCCATGAAAACCCCATCACCCTTCCGGGAGAGGAAAAATGTGTGCAACTTCTTTGTGGAGATACTTGGCAACATTTTTGAGAAAATCAAGTGAGTTCCCCATCAGCTACTCTGCTCTTAGCTCTGAACCGCGGAGTCTCGGGCTCTTGTGTAAGAATGGTCACAGTAGCATGGCTAAAAATATCAAAATAGCCTCAAAGTTGTCTTATTTACAGATATCTCAGAAACACTATTTTAAGAGAAAAAAAGTGCAAAAGGGCACCTATTTTTTATGACACATATATAAACATGTACAAACAATTACATTTTTGCATAATTTTCTCACAATGACTCTGTGAGGAAGACATCATTATTCTCATTTTACAGATGACAAAATCAAACTCACTCATGAAAAATCAATTTTTTCAGACTCATCTAATAAGGAGCAGAAATGGGATTCTACCGCTTAACTTCCCCAAAGCATACCCAAAAGTCTCCTTTATAGATGATGACTTTCTAGGACTTAAAAACTTATAGTTTTACATATTTCTAGTATTGTGCCCTCATGGGTACTAACTCGACAGCCTCTCTCTCTTTGAAGAAGCTGATTGTGCAGATGAAATCTGGGTGCAGGGTCCTGTAGGTGGCAATGTGTCTGTCAAGGGCTTGTGATTCCTGCCTTCTCTTTATTTGCACTCTCTTCATTTTGGGCTCAATAGGAAATGGCTTTTCCGGTATCAATCTGGAAGATCAAATAAGGGAACAGAAAATAATGCAAAATTAAAGAAATGGTTTGGCAATATTCTTCCCTCTTCCCATATCCCTCAGCAACGTCCTCCTGCAACAGAGAAATGGCTCCAACGCTTCATTCATAATGTAAGTGTGAGTACATTCTACTTCCCGTCCCATTTCCTGGTGGTCTCTGTGTCAGTTGTATTGTTTGATTTAGGTAACTGTCATCACTTCTTTGGGAGGGAGGAGAAAGTTGGGCCAGGATGACCACCTGTTAAAGTCCTACTAGGTGCCATCTACTCTATACAAATTTCTAACTTGCCCCACAGAACAGTTTCCTAAGGAAGGCACTGTGAGTCCCCTTTTACAGATGACCAAGGGCAGGCTGACAAAGACTGAAAAAAGATTCCACTATCATACATGAAGTGAGGAGCAGGAATGGGGTTCAAGCTTTTGTCTTTATGATGGTATTTTATGCATTCCTAAGAGGGGTGATATTACCACTAATGGGTTGTGTCAGGCCTCTGAGCCCAAGCTAAGCCATCATATCCCCTGTGACCTGCACGTATACATCCAGATGGCCTGAAGTAACTGAAGAATCACAAAAGAAGTGAAAATGGCCTGTTCCTGCCTTAACTGATGACATTACCTTGTGAAATTCCTTCTACTGGCTCATCCTGGTTCAAAAGCACCCACACTGAGCACCTTGTGACCCCTGCCCCTGCCCGCCAGAGAACAAACCCCTTTGACTGTAATTTTTCTTTAGCTACCCAAATCCTATTAAATGGCCCCACCCCTATCTCCCTTCGCTGACTCTCTTTTCGGACTCAGCCCGCCTGCACCCAGGTGAAATAAAAAGTTTTATTGCTCACACAAAGCCTGTTTGGTGGTCTCTTCACATGGACGCGCGTGAAATTTGGTGCCTTGACTCAGATCGGGGGACCTCCCTTGGGAGATCAATCCCCTGTCCTCCTGCTCTTGGCTCTGTGAGAAAGATCCACCTAAGACCTCTGGTCCTCAGACCAACCAGCCCAAGGAACATCTCACCAATTTTAAATCGGGTAAGCGGCCTCTTTTTACTCTCTTCTCCAATCTCTCTCACTATCCCTCAACCTCTTTCTCCTTTCAATCTTGGCACCACACTTCAATCTCCCCCTTCTCTTAATTTCAGTTCCTTTCCTTTTCTGGTAGAGATAAAGGAGACACATTTTATCCGTGGACCCAAAACTCTGGCGCCGGTCACGGACTTGGGAAGACAGTCTTCCCTTGGTGTTTAATCACGCGGGGACGCCTGCCTGATTATTCACCCACATTTCATTGGTGTCTGATTACCGTGGGGACACCTGTCTTGGTCATTCACACACATTCCCTTGGTGGCAAGTCAATTGCGGGGACACCTACTTTGACTGCTCACCTACATTGCAGCCCAGGGCTGCTCACCCACCCCTTCTCTTTGTGTCTCTACCCACCCCTTTTCCACTTTCCTGGGGGACAAGCACCTCCCACTCCTTTTCCACTTTCCTGGGGGGCAAGCACCTCCCACCCCTTCTCCACTTTCTTGGGGGGCAAGCACCTCTAACCCCTTCTCCACTTTCCTGGGGGGCAAGCACCCCCCACCCCTTCTCTCCGCGTCTCTATGCTCTTTTCTTTCCACTTTCCTGTGGGGCAAGCACCCCCCACCACTTCTCTCTGTGTTTCTACCCACCCCTTTTCCACTTTCCCGGGGGGCAAGCCCCTCCCACCCCTTTACCATTTTCCTGGGGGACAAGCCCCTCCCACCCCTTTTCCACTTTCCTTGGGAGCAAGCACCCCCCACCCCTTCTCTCTGTGTCTCTACCTACCCTTCTCTACTTTCCTGAGGGGCAAGTACCCCCTACCCCTTCTCTCCGTGTCCCCACCCCTTCTCCACTTTCCTGGGAGGCAAGCACCCCACACCCCTTCTCTCCATGTCTCTACCCTCTCTTTTCTCTGGACTTGCCTCCTTCACTACAGGCAACCTTCCACCTTTCATTCCTACTTCTTCTCCCTTAGCCTGTGTTCTCAAGAACTTAAAACCTCTTCAACTCACAACTGACCTAAAATCTAAATGCCTTATTTTCTTCTGCAATGCCGCTTGACCCCAATACAAACTCGACAGTGGTTCCAAATAGCCAGAAAACGGCACTTTCGAATTTTCCGTCCTACAAGATCTAAATAATTCTTGTCGTAAAATAGGCAAACGGTCTGAGGTGCCTGACGTCCAGGCATTCTTTTACACGTTGGTCCCTCCCTAGTCTCTGTTCCCAATGCAACTCGTCCCAAATCTTGCTTCTTTCCCTTCCGCCTGTCCCCTCAGTCCCAACCCCAAGCGTTGTTGAGTCTTTCCAATCTTCCTTTTTTACTGACCCATATGACCTCTCCCCTCCTCCCCAGGCTGCTCTTCACCAGGCCAAGCCAGGTCCCAATTCTTCCTCAGCCTTCGCTCCCCAACCCTATAATCCTTTTATCACCTCCCCTCCTCACACCCTGTCTGGCTTACTGTTTTGTTCCACCACTAGCCCTCCCCCACCTGCCCAACAATTTCCTCTTAAAAAGATGGCTGGAGCTAAAGGCATAGTCAAGGTTAATGCTCCTTTTTCTTTATCTGACCTCTCCCAAATCAGTTAGCATTTAGGCTCTTTTTCATCAAATATAAAAACCCAGCCCAGTTCATGGCTTATTTGGCAGCAGCCTTAAAGCACCAGACCCAAAAATGTCAATATACATTTTCAATATACATTTTATTCTCAATATACATTTTATTACCCAATCCGCTCCCAACATTAAATAAAACTCCAAAAATTAAATTCTAGCCCTCAAACCCCACAACAGGACTTAATTAACCTCGCCTTCAAGGTTTACAATAATAGAGTAGAGGCAGCCAAGTAGCAAAGTATTTCTGAGTTGCAATTCCTTGCCTCCACTGTGAGACAAAACCCAGCCACATCTCCAGCACACAAGAACTTCCAAACGCCTGAACTGCAGCGGCCAGGCATTCCTCCAGGACTGCCTACCCCAGGATCTTGCTTCAAGTGCCGGAAATCTGGCCACTGGGCCAAGGAATGCCTGCAGCCCGGGATTCCTCCTAAGCCATGTCCCATCTGTACGGGACCCCACTGGAAATCGGACTGTCCAACTCGCCTGGCGGTCACTCCCAGAGCCCCTGGAACTCTGGCCCAGGGCTCTCTGACTGACTCCTTCCCAGATCTTCTCCACTTAGTGGCTAAAGACTGATGCTGCCCGATCGCCTCGGAAGCCTACAGGACCATCACAGATGCTTTAGGTAACTCTTACAGTGCAGGGTAAGTCCGTCCCCTTCTTAATCAATACGGAGGCTACCCACTCCACATTACCTTCTTTTCAAGGGCCTGTTTCCTTTGCCTCCATAACTGTTGTGGGTATTGACAGCCAGGCTTCTAAAACTCTTAAAACTCCCCAACTCTGGTGCCAACTTAGACAATACTCTTTTAAGCACTCCTTTTTAGCTATCTCTACCTGCCCAGCTCCCTTATTAGGTCAAAACATTTTAACTAAATTATCTGCTTCTCTGACTATTCCTAGGCTACAGCCACACCTCATTTTCACCTTTTCCCCCAGTTCAAAGCCTCCTTCACACCCTCTCTTTGTATCTCCCCACCTTAATCCACAAGTATAGGATACCTCTACTCCCTTCTTAGTGACGGATGATGGACCCCTTACCATCCCATTAAAACCTAATCACTCTTACCCCCATCAATGCCAGTATCCCATCCCACAGCACGCTTTAAAAGGATTAAAGCCTGTTATCACTTGTCTGTTACAGCATGGCCTTTTAAAGCCTATGAACTCTCCTTACAATTCCCCCATTTTACCTGTCTAAAACCAGACAAGCCTTACAGGTTAGTTCAGGATCTGTGCCTTATCAACCAAATTGTTTTGCCTATCCACCCCGTGGTGCCAAACCCATATACTCTCCTATCCTCAATACCTCCCTCCACAACCCATTATTCCGTTCTGGATCTCAAACATGCTTTCTTTACTATTCCTTTACACCCTTCATCCCAGCCTCTCTTCACTTTCACTTGGACTGACCCTGACACCCTTCAGCCTCAGCAACTTACCTGGGCTGTACTGCTGCAAAGCTTCACAGACAGCCCCCATTACTTCAGTCAAGCCCAAATTTCTTCCTCATCTGTTACCTGTCTTGGCATAATTCTCATGAAAACACACGTGCTCTCCCTGCTGATCGTGTCCGTTAATCTACCAAACCCCAATCCCTTCTACAAAACAACAACTCCTTTCCTTCCTAGGCATGGTTAGGTAAGGTACTTCTGCCTTTGGATACCTAGTTTTACCATCCTGAATAAACCATTATATAAACTCACAAAAGCAAACCTAGCTGATCCCACAGATCCTAAATCCTTTTGCCACTCCTTTCCATTCCTTAAAAACTGCCCTAGAAACTGCCCCCCACACTAGCTCTCCCTGACTCATCCCAACCCTTTTCATTACACACAGCCGAAGTGCAGGGCTATGCAGTCGGAATTCTTACACAAGGACCGGACCGCGCCCTGTAGCCTTTTTATCCAAACAACTTGAGCTTACTGTTTTAGCCTAGCCCTCATGTCTGTGTGTGGCAGCTGCTGCTGCCTTAATAATTTTAAAGGCTCTCAAAATCACAAACTATGCTCAACTCACTCTCTACAGTTCTCATAACTTCCAAAATCTATTTTCTTCCTCACACCTGACGCATATACTTTCTGCCCCTCCCCCACCACCTGTCAACAAGCCTAACTCATTGCCTTAACTCGAGCCCTCACTCTTGCAAAAGGACTATGCGTCAATATTTACACTGACTCTAAATATGCCTTCCATATCGTGCACCACCATGCTGTTATATGGGCAAAAAAAATTTTTTTTCCTCACTATGCAAGGGTCCTCCATCACTAATGCCTCTTTAATAAAAACTCTTCTCAAAGCTGCTTTACTTCCAAAGGAAGCTAGAGTCATTCACTGCAAGGACCATCAAAAGGCATCAGATCCCATCGCTCAGGACAAGGCTTATGCTGATAAAGTAGCTAAAAAAGCAGCCATCAAAAGGCATCAGATCCCATCTCTCAGGACAATACTTATGCTGATAAGATAGCTAAAAAAGCAACTAGCGTTCCAACTTCTATCCCTCATGGCAGTTTTTCTCCTTCTCATCTGGCCACTCCCACCTACTCCCCCACTAAAACTTCCACCTATCAATCTCTTCCCACACAAGACAAATGGTTCTTAGACCAAGGAAAATATCTCCTTCCAGCCTCACGGGCCCATTCTATTCTGTCGTCATTTCACAACCCTGTAGGTTACAAGCCACTAGCCTGCCTCTTAGAACCTCTCATTTCCTTTCTATTGTGAAAATCTATCCTCAAAGAAATCACGCCGGGCGCGGTGGCTCATGCCTGTAATCCTAGCACTTTGGTAGGCCGAGGCGGGTGTATTACGAGGTCAGGAGATCGAGACCATCCTGGCTAACATGGTGAAACCCTGTCTCTACTAAAAATACAAAAAAATTAGCCAGGAGTGGTGGCGGGCGCCTGTAGTCCCAGCTACTTGGGAGGCTGAGGCAGGAGAATGGCATGAACCTGGGAGGTGGAACTTGCAGTGAGCAGAGATCGTGCCACTGCACTCTAGCCTGGGCGACAGAGCGAGATGCCATCTCAAAAAAAAAAAAAAAAAAAAAAAAATCACTTCTCAGTGTTCCATCTGCTATTCTACTACTTCTCAGGAATTTCTCAGGCCCCCTCCCTTCCCTACACATCAAGTTCTGGGATTTGCCCCCACCCAGGACTGGCAAATTGACTTTACTTACATGCCTCAAGTCAGGAAACTAAAACACCTCTTGGTCTAGGTAGACACTTTCACTGGATAGGTAGAGGCCTTTCCCACAGGGTCTGAGAAGGCCACCGTGGTCATTTCTTCCCTTCTGTCAGACATAATTCCTCGGTTTGGCCTTCCCACCTCTATACAGTCTGAAAATGGACCGGCCTTTATTAGTCAAATCACCCAAGCAGTTTTTCAGGCTCTTGCTGTTGAGTGAAACCTTTATATCCCCTACCATCCTCAATCTTCAGGAAAGGTAGAATGGACCAATGGTCTTTTAAAAACACACCTCACCAAGCTCAGTCTCCAACTTAAAAAGGACTGGACACTACTTTCACCACTTTCCCTTCTCAAAATTCGGGCCTGTCCTCAGAATGCTACAGGGTACATCCCATTTGACTCCTGTATGGATGCTCCTTTTTATTAGGCCCCAGTCTCATTCCAGACACCAGACCAACTTGGACTGTGCCCCAAAAAACTTGTCATCCCTACTATCTTCTGTCTAGTTATACTCCTATTCACCATTCTCAACTACTCATAAATGCCCTGTTCCTGTTTACACTGCCGGTTTACACTGTTTCTCCAAGCCATCACAGCTGATATTTCCTGGTGCTATCCCCAAACTGCCACTCTTAACTCTTAAAGTAAATAAATAATCTTTGCTGGCAGGGCTATGCTGAACCTCCTTAGGCACTCTAATTGGATGTCCTAGGTCCTCCCAATTCTTAGTCCTTTAATACCTGTTTTTTTCCTTCTCTTATTCCGTTTAGGTTTTCCAATTCATACAACGCCATATCCAGGCCATCACCAATAATTCTATATGACAAATGTTTCTTCTGACAACCCCACAATATCACCCCTTACCACAAAATCTTCCTTCAGCTTAATCTCTCCCACTCTAGGTTCCCATGCTGCCCCTAATCCCGCTCGAAGCAGCCCTGAGAAACATTGCCCATTGTCTCTCCATACCACCCCCAAAAGTTTTCACTGCCCCAACACTTTACCACTATTTCATTTTATTTTTCTTATTAATATAAGAAGACAGGAATAGCAGGCCTCTGAGCCCAAGCTAAGCCATCATATCCCCTGTGACCTGCAAGTATACATCCAGATGGCCTGAAGTAACTGAAGAATCACAAAAGAAGTGAAAATGGCCTGTTCCTGCCTTAACTGATGACAACATTACCTTGTGAAATTCCTTCTACTGACTCATCCTGGCTCAAAAGTTCCCCCACTGAGCACCTTGTGACCCCCGCCCCTGCCCGCCAGAGAACAATCTCCTTTGACTCTAATTTTCCTTTACCTACTCAAATCCTATAAAATGGCCCCACCCCATCTCCCTTCGCTGACTCTCTTTTCGGACTAAGCCCGCCTGCACCCAGGTGAAATAAAAAGCTTTATTGCTCACACAAAGCCTGTTTGGTGGTCTCTTCACACGGAGGCGAGTGAAAGGTTGAAAACTGGTTCCTGAGGGTAGAGGGATGGTAGATATTACAATGGTTTGTGGTATTACAAAGACTATAGTATATAAATAGGTAACACTTCATCTGTGGTATTAAAATTTCATGTTCTGGGCAGAAAGGGTATATAAGAAAAAACATGTCCAAAAGGGCCTCCATCAAGAAGATGATTAAAGAAGGTTGAGAAGCACTGCATATACCCAGTGACCTCTTATGTAGATGATAGGCTATAAGGGCTTAGGGACTGGTCATTTTACAATCTCCCATGGGTATTCACTGAACAAACCTTCTTAGTGATGACAGTTGAAATGAAATATGCAGCCTGGGGCCAAGAATCCTAGGAATGGGGACCATATGAACTGACTGACTTTTAAGGTGGGAAGCACAAAGGGACTCAGTCAGGAAAACATGTGTTTCCTCTGGAACAGATAACATGAAGGTAGGAAATCAATGTTGACAAAACTAATACAAACAAGAAGTTCCGTAAGCTGTATCTCCTTTAATCTTATCATTTATTCAAGTTATCTATTATTAAATATGCTTTAGATCAGGTTATAGGAAATTAGGAGAGGTTCAATAAATCAGAGAAACTGCTTTGTTAATGCCTGTTCAGTAATAGATTCTGGAATTTCACTAAAGCTTTTCCTGTTGAGGCCTGAAGCCACCAGGAATCTGAGTTCTCTAATCTCCCTGAGCACTCACATGTAAAGGTGCTCAGGGTACTCCTTAATTTATTTATATAATAACCTATATTTTAAATTATAATATTGAAAATTTTAAAACATTGTATATGACAAAAGAAATCATTAAATTTGTCTGTATAGGCTATAGCAAACACTTGCAAATTATATGGGGCTGATACTCATAATATATAAAGCATTCTTAGAAACCAATATGGAGAGAGGCTCTAATGATGACATTGGTAGACAGCCTCTAAGACTTCCCCCAGTGACTGTCACCTCCAGATAGTCACTTCCTTGTGCAATCTGTCCCATCTTTGGGCTGGAGCTAGTGACTTGCTACTAGTAGACAGAATATGTGAGAAGAGGAGATGGATGTCATTTTTGACATTAAATGACTAAGATGCTGTGTCTTGCTTGTTGGATACATTCTTATTCTTGCACTAAGGAGAGCCAGCTGCCATGTCGTGGGCTACCCACATGGCAAGTAATCTATGTCCCTGGCTAAGAAGCAATTGGGTCCTGAGGCCTGCCAACAGCCATATGAATGAGCTTGGAATTGAATCATCCCTCAGTTGAGCCTTGAGATACCTGCAGCCCCTACCTAGACCTTGATTGCAGCCTTGTGACAGGCCCTGAGCTAGAATCTTATCCATGCCATTATTCCTGACCCAAATAAATGGTGTGAATTAATGTATGTTTGTTATAAGCAGTGAAATTGTGGGGAAATTTGTTATGTAAGAATAGATAAATAATACAGATATACACAGGTAATTCATGTAAAAAGCAATACACATGCCCAAGAAATATTTGAAAACACATTCACTAATGAAATGCAAATTAAAACTTATACAGAAGCTATTTTTTATGAAAAGGGGCAAGTTGCAAGCCACATGAATAGTTAGAAGTCCCATAGAAAGGCAGGATTCCTGACCTCAGATCAGAGAGCCATGGGACTCACCTTTCTTGAATGCTGGTACTTTTTGTTCTCATGTATTTTCTGGGGGGTAGGGAATACGATTGCTACACTGTTTTGTAGCTGAAGAAACAATGTATGGGGATGTTAAGTAACCTGGCTGAGGGTCATGCTGCTACTAAGTGGAAAAGTAGAGACTGGTATCCTATATGTCCTTGTGCAGACTGTGTGACTCTCAGCTGCACATCACACCACAACCAAGTAAATCTTGCTTTCCTACTGATCCAAGATGAAAATCCACGAATTACCAGCACATATTTCACACATCATGCTTCCATCAATCCATCCATCCATCCATCCATCCATCCATACATACATACATACATACATTCATACAGGTAAAAGGCATTAAGGACAAACTGTACACCATCCCTTTGGTAAGTTTTAGACTTCTCCAGAATGAAAGCTATCTTACATCTTTAACTTTTAGATAATGACAGCATTGCAATATAATCCTTGTCTATACACAAGCAGATGAATTCTGCCTTGGAAAACAAATATGTTGTCTCCATTTGAACGTTCATTTAATTACCCTTGATCTATAAAGCATCAAAGATGTGGTTGTTGACTTTGATAAGATTCATTTCAGTAGAGGGTGGGGGAACAAAGTACCACTAAAGTGGAGTGACAACTGAGTTGGGGGCAGATGTAGAGGGTTATGAGTTGAGAATTGATAATTCTTGTAGAACTTTGGTTACAAGGAAGAGAATATATATAAAGAGGACAGTAACTAGAGATGTAGAGAGAGGTCTAGGGCATTAAATTATGTGTTACAATCATCAATTGTAAGAGACTTTATCAGGTTGAAATATTAATAGGAATGAACCATCTTTTGTTAGATCTGATATCTGAATTTACTGCACCACCCTTTCCACACTTTAATTGCTTGATCCATTCTGGAGACTCTGATAACATGAAGGCTGTGCTATAGAACATTGTGCTTTCAAATGAAACAAATATTTTCCCCTACATCCCATACTTTGGCTTCACTGAAAGGGATTTTGCAAATAGGTTTACTGAATGGTAACAATAATTTTTCATGATCACTTCAGTAACCTCTATCTTATCTGTTTTTATTTCTTTCTGAAGGGATTTCCAAGTATGTAATTCAATAATCTGAAATTATAATGTGTCATATTTGTCTGGTTAAATGTATTATCTACAAACCCTGTCTAACATACTACAATTAGATGATATGATAGTGTTGAAATATTATGATAGTGATAGGGTACTTTTTTGTGGGTTCCTGACTCTTAAGTCAAAATACTTATACTGCATGACAGAAATCATAATGCTGGATTTTTTTTGGAATGAACCCATTCAGTAAATAACCCAATCTATATAATAAATATACATATATGTATACTTATAGAAGTAAACATGTAAATAAAGAAATAGGTTTGAGGAGACAAATTGTCTTTATCAAATAATTCCAAAGAGTACATGTAGATACCCTCCCTCTATGTAGATATTCCACCTCCCATCACCTGATAGCAGGACAGACTTATTAACTCACTTCTATAGAATAAAAGTAGGCAAATGGAAAACAGTTGCTGTACACTGGAGAAACTTGGCAAATACTGCCTTAACCAAGTGATTAAGGTTAATATCACCAGTGAGGTGAGATGGGTATCATGTACTACCAGATATTAAGTGACAAGAAGAGCACTTCAATTCTGGTATTTTTTCTCAGAACGCATTACCTCAGTATAATCAGAAAAAAAAAAAAAAAAAAAAAAAAAAAACCACACCAAGTCTATACCCCTCATCACTGTCAGAGTCATGAAAACAGTTTAGCAGTTATTCAAATGGGAAAACAGGGAGTTACCATATGGCCCAGTAATTCCTTTCCTACCCAAGATGAATCTCTACATAAAAATGTATACACAAATGTATGTAGAATCATTATTCATAATAGCCAAAAGGTGGAAATAACCAGAGTGTTCATCAATAGGTGAATAAATAAACAAAATGGGCCAGGTGCGGTAGCTCACGCCTGTAATCCCAACACTTTGGGAGGCCAAGGCGGGTGGATTACAAGGTCAGGAGTTTGAGACCAGCCTGGCCAACATGGTGAAACCCTGTCTCTACTAAAAACACACAAAATAATTAGCCAGATGTGATAGCACACACCTGTGGTCCCAGCTACTTGGGAGAATGAGGCAGGAGAATCACTTGTACCTGGGAGGCAGAGGTTGCAGTGAGCCGAGATCATACCACCGCATTCCAGCCTAGGCGATGGAGCAATACTCCATCTCAAAAATAAAATAAATAAATAAATAAATAAACAAAATGTGGTGTATCTATGCAATAGAATATTTTTAAGCTATTAGTTGGAATGGAATTCTGACTCATGCTACATTATGGAGGAACCTTGAACACATTATAATAAGATGCCAGACACAAAATACCAAATATTAATTGATTCCATTTATATAAAATCTCCAGAACTGGCATATGCATAGACAGAAAATATATCTGTGATTGCATAGGGCTGGGTGTGTGTGTGCAGGAATTTTAACTACATTCAAGCATAATGGGATTCTTGGGGATGATGAAAACATATAAAACCCCAATTATGGTGATGGTTGTACAACTCCATACATTTGATAAAAATAATCTAAATATCCTTAAAATGTGTGATGTTATGATTTGTAAGCTATAATCTGATGAAGGTGTTTAAAATGTGATACTGGGTAGGAGGCAGAGCAAGGTGGCTAAATGGAAGCCTCCACCAATTGACCTCCCTGCAGGAACAACAAATTTGACAACTATCTACATAAGAAAGCACCTTCATAAGAACCAAAAATCAGGCGAGTGATCACATTACCTGGTTTTAACATCATATCACTGAAAGAGGTATTGAAGAGGAAAAGAAAGACGGTCTTGAAATGCTGGTGCCACCCCTCCCCACCCCCTGGCAGCAGCTGTGAAGCCTCAAGAATCTGTGTGCTTGGGGGAGGGAGAGCACAGTGATTGTGGGACTTGGCATTGGAACCCAGTGCTACACTGTCAGAGCAGAAAGCAGCATTGGGTAGAACTCAACCAACACTCATGGAGGGAGCATTTAGACCAGCCCTAGCTAGAAGGGAATTACCCATCCCATCAGTCAGAACATGAATTTTGGCAAGCCTTGCCACTGTGGGCTAAAGTGCTTGGGGGTCCTAAAGAAACTTAAAAGGCAATCTAGACCTGGAGGACTTGGGGGACATGTGACCCAGTGGGACACCAGCCAGGGCAGCCAAGGGAGTGCTTGTGCCACCCCTCCTCCAACCCCAGGCAGTGTAGCTCTCAGCTCTGAAACAGAATCCTTTCTGCTTGAGGAAAGGAGAGAAAAGAGTACAGGGGACTTTGTCTTGAAACTTAGATACCAGCTCAGCTGCAGGAAAGGACACTGGGCAGAGTACTGTGGCATCCATTCCAGGCCCTAGCTCCTGAACATTTCTAGATACACCCTGGGCCAGAAGGGAACTTTGTGCCTTGAATGGATGGACTCAGTCCAGGAAGGATTCATCACCTGCTAACTAAAGAGTCCTTGGGCCCTGAATAATCAGCAACAGTAGCCTAGTACACCCTGGGGGCCTTGGGTGAGACTCTTGAGATGTGCTGACATCAAGTGTGACCCAGCACTTCCCTACTATAGTGGCTATGAGGAGAGACTCCTGTTTGAGAAAAGCAGAGGGAAAAGTTAAGGGGACTTTGCCTTGCAGCTTAGGTACCAGCTCTGCCACAGCAGGGCTGAGCACCAGGTAGGCTCTTGAGGTCCCAGATTCCTGGCCTTGGCTTGGATGGCATTTCTGGACCTGCCCTGAACCAAAGGGGAGCTCACTGACCTGAAGGCTAAGTCCCAAGTCTGGCAGCATGCAGCACAAGCTGACAGACAAGCCCTTGGGCCTTAACTGAAAAATGGCGGTAGCCTGGCAATATCACCTGTGAGTCTGTGGTGGTGGTGGCCATGGGGAGAGAGTCCTCTGCCTGTGGAAAGGGGAGGAAAGAGTGGGATGAATTTTGTCTTGTTGCTTGGGTGCCAGTTCAGCCACAATAGAATGGAGCACCACATAGATTTCTAAGGTTTCTGACTCCAAGCTTTGGCTCCTGGATGGCATTTCTGGACCTGCTTAGGATCAGGGGAACTCCCTGCTATGAAGGGAAGGACATATGCCTAGCTGGCTTCACTGTCTGCTGATTGTAGTGCCTTAGGAAATTGAGCAAACATAGGCAGTAGCCAGGTAATGGTTTGGGTGAGACCCAGTGCTGTGCTGGCTTCAGATCTGACCCAGCACAGTCCCAGCGGTGGAGGCCACCAGAATGCTTGTGTTACTTCTCCACCAGCTCTATGGACTCAGCACAGAGAGACTCTATTTGTATAGGAGAAAGTAAGAGAAGGAAACAAGAGTCTCTGCCTGGTAATCTAAAGAATTCTTCTGGATCTTATTCAAGAACACCAAAGCAGTACCTCTAAGAGTCTGCAAGAACCACAGTATTACTTGGCTTGGGGTGACTCCCAATGCAGACATGGCTTCAGTGACCAAAAACTTAGATCACAACATTCAAGGCTCTTCAAATACCTGGAAAGCCTTCCCAAGAAAGATGGGCACAAACAAGCGCATACTGCAAACATAAGAATAAAATAATAGGTTTCAAGATTTTATTTGAAAGCCGCATGGTAACCTTAAACCAAAAGTCATACAATGGATACCCAAAAAATAAAAGGCAAGAAATTAAAACATAACACCAAAGAAACTCATCTTCACTAGAAGGAAGACAGGAAGGAAGGAAAGAATGAAGAAAAGACTACAAAATAACCAGACAACAAATAACAAAATGGCAGAAGTAAGTCCTTACTTACCAATAGTAACATTGAATGTAAATGGACTAAACTCTTCAGTCACAGACGTAGAATGGCTGAATAGATTTAAAAACAAGACCCAAGGATTGTTGTCTGTAAGAAATACACTTCACCTATAAAGGCACACACAGGCTGAAAATAAAGGGGTGGAAAAAGATATTCTATGCCAATGGAAACCAAAAAAGAGCAAGAATAGCAATACTTACATCCAACAAAATAGATTTCAAGATGAAAATTACAAAAAGAGACAAAGATGGTCATTATATAATTATATATAATTCAATTCAGCAAGAGGGTATAACAACCATAAATATATATGCACCCAACACTGAAGTACCTAGATATATAAAGCAAATATTACTAGAGCTAAAGGAAGAGATAGACCCCAATACAATAATAGCTGGAGACAACTCTCCTCTTTCAGCATTGAACAGATCACCCAGACAGAAAATCAACAAAGAAACACTGGACTTAATCTGCAGTACAGACTAAATTGACCTAATTGATATTTACAGAACACTTCATCCAATGACTTTAGAATGTACAATCTTCTCCTTAGCACATGAATCATTCTCAAGCAAAGCCAATACATTAGGCCACAAAACAAGTCTTAAAACACTCAAAAAAATTTAAATGATATCAAGTATATTCTCTGATCACAATGGAATAAAACTAGAAATCAATGGCAAGAGGAAATTTGGAAACTACAAATACATAGAAATTAAACAATATGTTCCCAAATGAACAGTGTGTCAAAAAAGAAATTAAGAAGGAAATTGAAAAATTTCTTGAAACAGATGATAACGGAAACACAGAATGTCAAAATATGTGGAATACAGCAAAAGCAGTACTAAGAGGAAAGCTTACAGTTAATACGTGCCTACATCAAAAAAGAAGAAAAACATCAAATAAACAACCTAATGATACATCTTAAAGAACAAGAAAGTCAAGGGCAAACCAAACCTAAAATTAGTAGAAAAAACAAATAACAGGCCAGGTATGGTGGCTCACACCTGTAATCTCAGAACTGTGGGAGGCTGAGGTGGGCAGATCACCTGAGCTCAGGAGTTTGAGACCAACCTGGGCAACATGGCAAAACCCTGTCCCTACAAAAAAATACAAAATTAGCTGGGCGTGGCGGCACATGCCTGTAGTCCCACTAGTCAGGAAACTGAGGCAGGAGGATCACTTGAGTCTAGGAGATGGAGGTTGGAGTGAGCTCAGATCGTGACACTGCACTCCAGCCTGGGTGACAGAGAGACACCCTGTCTCAAGAAAAATGAAAGAAAAGAAAAGGAAAGAAAAGAAAAGAAAAGAAAGAAAGAATAAAGATCACATCAGAAACAAATGAAATTGAAATGAAGAAAACAATACAAAATGTCAATGAACAAAAGGTTGTTTTTTTAAAAAGATAAACAAAATTGACAAACCTTGAGCCAGATTAAGAAAAAAGAGAGAAGATCCAAATAAATAAAATCAGAAACAAAAAATGAGACCTTACAAATGATAGTGCAAAAATTCAAAGGATCATCAGAGGCTACTATGAGCAACTATATGCTAATAAATTGGAAAACCTAGAGGAATAGATAAATACCTAGACACATACAACCTACCAAGATTGAACCATGAAGAAATCCAAAACCTGAAATGACCAATAACAAGTAACAAGCCATTTTGGAGAGTGCAAGTCACTATAAGCCTTGGCAGCTTCCACATGGTGTTAAGTCTGTGGGCACATGGAATACAAGAGTTAAGGAGGCTTGGAAGCTTCCCCCTAGATTTCAGAAAATGTATCAGAAAGCCTGAGTGCCTAGGCAGAAGCCTGGTTTGGAGGAGAAATATGGAGTTGGAGGCCCAACACAGAGTCCCCAGTGAGGCACTGCCTAGTGGAGCTGTGAAAAGGGGGCCACTCCCCTGCAGACCCCAGAAAGGTAGAGCCATGGACAGCTCACAACCTGAGCCTGGAGAAGTCACAGGCAGTCAAGTCCAATCCATGAGATCAGCCACAGGGCTACAACCTGCAAAGCTACAGGGGTGGAGCTGCCTAATACACCAAGCATCTAAAGAGAAAGTGATATGGTTGAGTGGAAAGAGACTGCTACCTTGGGAAACTGAGGCACTTTGTAATCCATGGCTCTGCCTGCTTGCATACTGCTAAAGGGCTACTACCTGCTCCTGACCTACTTCACTCATGAGGGCAAATCCCTCATGAATGTCTTGGTGTTGTCCTTGCAATAGTGAGTGAGTTCATGAGATTTGTTTGTTTAAAAGTGTGTGGCACCTCCCTCATCTCTTTCTTGCTCCCACTACTGCTGTGTGACATGCCTCTTCCTGCTCTGCCTTTCACCATGACTGTAAGCTTCCTGAGGCCCTCACCAGAAGCCAAGCAGATGTTGGTGCCATGCTTGTACAGCCTGCAGAACTGTGAGCACCTTTTCTTTATAAATTACCCAGCCTTGGCCAGGCGTGGTGGCTCACACCTGTAATCCCAGCACTTTGGAAAGCTGAGGCGGGTGGATCACAAGGTCAGGAGATGGAGACCATCCTGGCTAACACGGTGAAAGCCCGTCTCCACTAAAAATACAAAAAATTAGCTGGACGTGGTGGCGGGCGCCTGTAGTCCCAGCTACTCCGGAGGTTGTGGCAGGAGAATGGCGTGAACCCGGGAGGCGGAGCTTGCAGTGAGCTGAGATCACGCCACTGCACTCCAGCCTGGGTGACAGAGCGAGACTCCATCTCAAAATAAATAAATAAATAAATAAATAAAATAAAAATAAGTTACCCAGCCTCGGGTATGTCTTTATAGCAACACAAGTATGGCCTAATACACCCAGCATCTAAATAGAAAATGATATGGTTGAGTGGAAAGAGACTGCTACCTTGGGAAACTGAGACACCTTGTAACCCGTGCTTCCGCCTGCTTGCCTAGGGCTAAAGGGTTACTACTACTTGCTCCTGACCTACCTCACTCATACAGAGGAAAGGGTAAGGCAACACTTGTGTGCTTGCAGTCTTAGCTCTTCTCACAAGTAGAAAGTAGAAGTTTTACTTTCTCCGTTTTTCTTTACTGTCTCGGAGTGGTATGTTTCTGAACTTGTTTTGAGTCTGCCTGATCCCTAAGGGAGTGACTTTTTTCCATTTAGTCATTTGAGGTGTCCATCTGAGGTAACATGGAGTTTCTGCTTCATGTAAGAACTCCTCTCCTTCACTGAGGGACTGGACCCAGAGCCACAGGAGACAGGAGTAAAGACCAAGTTCTCAAAGACAAGCACAGGACTAGGACCCCAGTCTGAACATCAGACTCTCCTGATTTAGTAAGATGATTTTCACAGATTTCTCACATGATGTTTACTTCCCTGTAGAGTTCCTCTTAGAGAGACTGTGAGGAAACAGGCATTGTCATGCATTGCTAGAAGTAATTTCACTAGAATGACATAGGCATTAATTCTTGGAACCAGCAATCTCTTTCCTAAGAATCTATTCCAAAGATATAATGCAAATAGACAAACAGGCATAAACACAAGGCCATTCCTGGCAGAACAATTCATAACAGCAGATTAAATATAAGACAGATGTCCACCAATAGAAGGCTGATTAAGTAATCTAAGATACTTCCTAGAGTACCATGCATGTATAAAAGGCAACGAAGATCCCCTCTCTACACTGCTATGGATTGACCTCTAGTACATATTATAAACGAAAAATGCAGTGCAAAAAAATGGAGAGAGCTGTTGTTGTTCAATATGGTGGTCACTAGCTACATGTAGCCATTTAATTTTAATAAATAAATTCAAATAAAATTATAAACTCAATACCTCACTCACACTCACCATGTTTCAGGTGCTCAACAGCCTCAGGTAAACTAGTGGCTACTGTGTTGGACAGTGCAGATACAGACAATTTTCATCAATGCAGAAATTTCCATTGGATAGTAGTAGTGTAGAATATGCCACCTTCTACTTTTGTTGGGGAGGAAATAAATACCCACAATGTCCAGCCTCTGAGCCCAAGCCAAGCCATCGCATCCCCTGTGACTTGCATGTATATACACCCAGATGGCCTGAAGTAACTGAAGAATCACAAAAGAGTGAAAATGCCCTGTCCCCCCTTAACTGATGACATTCCACCACAAAAGAAGTGAAAATGGCCAGTCCTTGCCTTAAGTGATGACATTACCTTGTGAAAGTCCTTTTCCTGGTTCATCCTGGCTCAAAAAGCTACCCCACTGAGCACCTCATGACCCCCACTCCTGCCCGCCAGAGAACAACCCCCCTTTGACTGTAATTTTCCTTTACCTACCCAAATCCTATAAAACGGCCCCACCCTTATCTCCCTTCGCTGACTCTCTTTTCAGACTCAGCCCGCCTGCACTCAGGTGATTAAAAAGCTTTATTGCTCCCACAAAGCCTGTTTGGTGGTCTCTTCACACCGATGCGCATGACACACATCACATTTGCTTATATTTTTAAAAACTGGAAGATTAAAACAAAAACTGATAAAAATGATTATCTATAAGGGCATAGAGGAGCAATTCAGGATGGAAGCCAAGATGTGTATCATCTTCAAAATGTAATGCATAATTACTGGCTATGTACACTAAAAAAGCAACAAACTACGACCAGTTGATTAGTATACAGACTGAGTGCTCTAAAAATACTTACCATGAAAAGAAACCAGGCTGTCTTAGAGAGACAGCTGATTCCAGATCTGGGGTCAGGATTGTACCAGATAAGCCTGGACCAAATTATCATACCAGAAAGCATGTCAAAAAGATTCAGAAACCAAGCTGAGGAGGTTCTCACTGGACAAAAATGAAACAATTTGAACATCAAAGAGATTAGTGACTGCAATGGTTTAAAACATATTAAATACAGGAACATCTCTGAGTCACAAGGACACTTTAAAAGAAAAACAAAACACGAGCAATACCAACTCACTACTCATCTTTGGAAGCTCCTATGGAAACAACTATTTGTTCTGAAAAGTGAAAATACTGCAAAAGAATTAAACATTCATCCTTCACTTCTTGTGTGTTCCATACCTCAGTGAATCCTAATAGTTGAAGGCATAGGGGCAAGTTGTGTTATAGGAAACACCCAGCTAATAAATGCAGAAGAAACTGTAAAATTACAACATCACCATTTTGCAACTTCTAATGAAATACAGCCCTAGACAACAATCTTCAGAAAGTGGAAAAAGTCCTGAGGAGAAAAACACATGGAAAGTGTTATAATGGATGGAATGGGCTGACAAAATCTGAGCCCAGTGATCAACCTGAACTTCACAGTAGAGGAGATAAACAGACATGATGAGGCTCCTGCTGTGCTATTACCTAAATGTTTGTGTCCCCCCACCCCCACTGCCACCCCAGTTCATGTGTTAAAAGCCTAGTCTCCAATGTGATGGTATTTGGAGATGGGGCCTTTGAAAGGAATTAGGTCATGAGGACACAGCTCTCAGGATGAGATTAGTGCCCTTGTAATAAAAGACATGAGAGCTTGTTTCCTTTCCACATGCACACACCAAGGAAAGGCCATGTGAGGACTAGGCAGAGGACCCGTATCCTGAATCCAACCATGCTGGCACACTGATCTCAGACTTGGCAGGCTCCAGACCCATGAGAAATACATACGTGTTGTTTGATATGGTTTGGATTTGTGTCCCTACCCAAATATGTTGAATTGTAATCCCCAATATTGGAAGAGGGGCCTGGTGGGAGGTGATTGGATCATGGGGGCATACTTCACCCTTGTTGTTCACATGATAGGGAATGAGTTCTCACAAGATCTGGTTGAATAAAAGTATGTAGCACTTCCCCCTTCACTCTCTTCCTCCTTCTTTGACCATGTAAGATGTGCCTGCTTCCCCTTCGCCTTCTGCCATGATTGTAAGTTTCCTGAGTTTCCCAGCCATGCCCCTCCTGTATAGCCTGCAGGACTGTGAGTTAATTAAACCTCTTTTCTTTATAAATTATCTAGTCTCAGGTAGTTTTTTATAGCAATGTGAGTATGGACTAATACACTGTTTAACCCATCAGTGTATGGTAACTTGTTACAGCAGCCTGAAGTGACTAAGATACATGTAAGGCTATAAAAAGGACAGTCATGTGCTGTATAACAATGTTTTGGTCAACTCCAGGACACATATGTAACAGTAGTCCCATAAGATATAATGGAGCCAAAAACTTCCTATCACCTACTCACATAGCTGTCCTGTCATATCTCAACATATTCTTCACAAACATGTTTGTGAAGAATATGTTGATGCTGGTGTAAGCAAACCTACTGCACTGCCAGTTGTATAAAAATATAGCACATGCAATTATGTACAGTACATAATACTTATTAATGATAATAAATGACTGTTACTGGTTTATGTATTTACTATACCTTTTATTATTTTAGAATGTACTCCTTCTACCTATTAAAAAAAGTTAACTATAAAACAGCCTCATGCAGGTCCTTCAAAAGGTATTCCAGAAGAAGATATTGTTATCATAGGAGATGACAGCTTTATGTGTGTTATTGTCCCCTAAGACCTTCCAGTGGGACAAGATATGATGGTGGAAGACAGTGATAGTGATGATCCTGACCCTGTATAGGCCTTGACTAATGTGTGTGTGTGTGTGTGTGTGTGTTAGTTTTTAACAGAAAAGTTTAAAAAGTAAATATAAATAAATAAGTAAAAGAAAGGTAACAGAATAAGGATATAAAGAAAGAAAATATTTTTGCATAGCTGTACGATGTGTGCTTTTAGTTGTGTTATTACAAAAGTAAAAAAGTTTAAAAATGTTAAAAGTTTATAAAGTTAAAAAGTTACAGTAAGCTGAGGTTAATTTATTATTGAAGAAAAAATATTATTTTACAAATATAATGTAGCCTAATTGTACAGTGTTTGTAAAATCTACAGTAGTATACAGTAATGTCCTAAGCCTTCACATTCACTCACCACTCACTCACAGACTCACCTAGAGCAACTTCAAGTCTTGCAAGTGACCAATACACATGTATAGATATGTACATTTTTAATCTTTTATATCATATTTTACTGTATTTTTTCTATGTTTAGATATGCTTAGATACACAAATATTGACCTTTGTGCTACAGTTCCCTAGATTATTCAGTACAGTAACATGCTGTATGAATTTTTAGCCTAGGAGCAATAGGCTGTATAGCCTAGGTAGGTGGTAGGCTACACCATCTAGGTTTGTGTAAGTGCACTCTGTGATGTTCACACAGATTTTGTTCAAACAAAATCTCTTAATGATGCATTTCTCAGAATATATCTCTGTGGTTAAGTGACACATGACTGTACATAATGCCACATGTAAGACACTCTCGTCAAAACATCTGAATAGGTCAAGCCTTTAACTCTAATTACCAATTTAAAGGAAAGAAGAGGAGACTGAGTAACATGAACAACACAATAGGGATACAATCAGCAAAACTGAGAATGTAAACTCCAGCACCTTAAGCAAAAAAATTGGAAAGTTAAAAAAAGAGAGAGAAAGCATCTTGTCTATATTAAAAAAACTTAAAACTTGAGAGAAAATTAAATCAAACAGAAATTAAAACAGAAAAATGAGATACTATATACTATCACACATCCATCATAATGACAAAAGCTACCAAGGTATACCAAGTGTCAGTGAGGACGTAGAGCAGTGGAACTATGATACTGCTGATACGAATATAAATTAGAATAACCAATTTGAAAATTGCTTAGCTGTATATGCTGAGCTGAACATACACATACCCTATGACTCAGAAATTCTATTCTTAGGTACATGCACATGAAAAATGAAAATAAATGTCCATTCAAAGATACGCAGAGAAATAAAAAAGGGCGCAAGATGGCCGACTAGATACAGCCAGGAGGAATGTCTCCCACAAAGGGACAGGGCATCAGGAAGACTAGCACACTCCTAGCAGATCTTGAGGGAAGGCATTGAGAGCAGACAGAAGGGAGATACAGATACTGGGTGGAAGTGGGAGGAAGCTGGGAACACTGCTCAGGGCTACCATACACCAGGTCATTTCTGGTCCCCAGTAACTCCTGGGGAAGGGGTTGAACAGGCAAGGAGCAACCCACTCTCACCACGGGCCTCTGGAATCCCTGCAGAAGAACACTCCTTGACCACCATGGACAGTTGAATTGGCAGTGAGAGCTACTTAGAGAACTGGCAGGGGCAGAACTCCAGCTGGAGTGGAGCCCAGAGAGTTTGGTACAGGAGCATCTGTAGTGGAGCATGGTCATTGTCACCCATCTCCCTAGGCTTGACTCACTCCTATAGAAGACTTTAGCCTTAGGGGAACTGTCGGACCTGAACGCTGCAGGGAATCATGCCCATAAGACACAGCTGGTCTGACCTGAACACCCCTCAGTCTATTGGCCTCTCCTGGGGCCCCAGCCTGGTCATGCCTGCTTGCAGTGCAGCCCCCGGGTATCTCCTGCGGGCCCATATCATAGCCCCTGCGCTAGGAGACTGCTCCTGACTAGCAGAGTGCTCCAGCAGAGAAGAGCAGCCCCAGTGGACTCGCTCCAGCCCACCTGCACCCTCCCCCAACTGTAGCCTCCCCCATGCAGCTTTGCCTGCACACTCGTCCACAGCCACCCTCTACATTGCTTTGCTGTTGTGTGTGTACACCAGCAGATGCAGCCTTCCCTCCCTCACCAGTACATGTGTGCATGTGCACTCTGCAATGCCACTGCTGCTGGCTAAGTATGCCCTGCCTCTCCCCCTGCCTCCCTCCTTCTGCCACACCGCCATTGTTGTCGGAGCATTGGCAGGCACGGAGCCCGCCAGCCTCCTCCCTGCCAGCACCAAAACTGCTGTTAGCATAAAACTAGGCATGGAGAAAAGCAGACCCACACCTGACCTGAGTGGCCACTGCCGCTCACGGGAACTTGTACAGAGAGTACAAACAACATCACCAGCATGAAGGAGCGCACAGTTACTGACTGGGGCCCCATCCCCCTGAGCCGTGCTGTAAATGCCAGTTGCTGCTGCAAATGCATGCATGAAGGCTGACACCCTGGAATCCACTAGCACCCTGTTGCAGCCAAGCAGTGTGCACCCTACCACACTGCAGCTGCAGCTGCTACTGGCATATGTGAACAAGGACGGATCCCACTGCCACCATGCTACAAAGTGTTTGCAGATGACATGATCCTATATCTAGAAAACCCCATAGTCTTGGCCCAAAAGCTCCTTAAGCTGATAAAAAACGTTGGCAAAGTCGCAATACCCAAAATCAATGTATAAAAATCGCAGGCTGGGCGCAGTGGCTCACTCCTATAATCCCAGCACTTTAGGAGGCCGAGGCAGGCGGATGACTTGAGATCAGGAGTTCGAGACCAGCCTGGCCAACATGGTAAAACCCCATCTCTACTAAAAATACAAAAATTAGCCAGGCGTGGTGGCGTGTGCCTGTGATCCCAGCTACTTGGGAGGCTGAAGCAGGAGAATCACTTGAACCCAGGAGGTGGAGGTTGCAGTGAGCCAAGATCATGCCACTGCACTCCAGGCTGGGTGACAGCGAGACTCCGTCCAAAAAAAAAGTCGCTAGCATTCCTATACACCAACAACAACCAAGCCGAGAGCCAAATGAGGATACAATCCCATTCACAATTGCCACAAAAAGAATAAAATACCTAGGAATATGGCTAACCAGGGAGGTAAAAAAAAAAAAAAAAAAAAAAAAAAAAAAAAAAAAAATCTCTACAATGGGAATTACAAAACATTGCTCAAAGAAACCAGAGATGACAAACAAATGGAAAAACATTCCATGCTCATGGACAAGAAAAATTAATATCATGAAAATGGCCATATTGCCCAAAGCAATGGACAAGTTCAATGCTATTCTTATCAAACTACCAATGACATTCTTCACAGAACTAGAAAACACTACTTTAAAATTCATGTGAAACCCGAAAGAGCCCAAATAGCCAAGGAAATCCTAAGCAAAAAGAATAAAGCAGGAGGCATCACACTCCCCAACTTCAAACTATACTACAGGGCTACAGTAACCAAAACAGCACATTAGTAGTACAAAAACAGACATATAGACTAATGGAACAGAATAGAGAGCTCAGAAATAAGGTTGCATACCTACAACCATATGATCTTTGAGAAACTTGACAAAAACAAGCAAAGGGACTCCCTATTCAATAAGTGGTGCTGGGATGCCCTTATGCGGAAGATTGAAACTGGACCCCTTCCTTACACTATATACAAAAATAAACTCAAGATGGATTAAAGACTTAAATGTAAAACCCAACACTATAGAAACCCTAGAAGACAACCTAGGTGATACCATCTGGACATAGGAAGGGGCAAACATTTCATGACAGAGACATCAAAACAACTGCAATAAAAGCAAAAGTTGACAGATGGAATCTAATTAAACTAAAGAGCTTCTGTACAGCAAAAAAGACTATCAACAGAGTAAACAGACAACCTACAGAATGGGAGAAAATATCTGCCAACTATGCATCTGACATAAGTCTAATATGCAGCATCTATAAGGAACTTAAACAAATTTACAAGAAAAAAAACAAACAACTCCATTAAAAAGTGGGCAAAGGAAATGAAGAGTTTTCAAAAGAAGACATACATGTGGCCAATAAGCATACGAATAAAAGCTCAACATTACTGATCATTAGAGAAATGCAAATCAAAACCACAATGAGATACCATCTTACACAGTCAGATGGCTATTATTAAAAATCACAAAATACAGATGCTGGCAAGGTTGCAGAGAAAAGAGAATGCTTATACACCATTGGTGGGTGGGTAAATTCATTCAACCATTGTGGAAAGCAGTGTGATGATTCCTCAAAGAGCAGAAAACAGAACTGCCATTCAACCCAGCAATTCCATTACTGGGTATACACCCAAAGGAATATAAATTGTTCTGTCATAAAGACACATGCTAATTGCAGCAGTATTCACAATAGCCAAGACATGGAATCAACAGAAATGCCCATTGATGGTAGACTGGATAAGGAAAATGTGGTATATATACACCATAGAATAGTATGCAGCCAGAAAAAAGAATGAAATCATGTCCTTTGAAGCAACATGGATGGAGCTGGAGGCCACTATCCTTCTTATACTATGCAGGAACAGAAAACCAAATCCACGTATTCTCACTTATAAGTAGGAGCTAAATGGTGAGAACACATAGGCACAAAGAGGGGTACGACAGACACTGAGGCCTACCTGAGGGTGGAGGGTGGGAGGAGGGAGATGATTAGAAAAAATAACTAATGGGTACTAGGCTTATTACGTGAGTCACGAAATAATCTGTACAACAATCCCCTGTGACACAAGTTTACTTATATAACAAAACTGTACATGTGCCCCTGAACCTAAAATAACAGTTAAAAAAAGAGATGTAGAAGACATTCATAGCACTGTTACTCATAATAAGACAAACACTGAAAAATAGGCATATCCCCATAATAGATACATTTATTGCAAAATATCCACACAACATAATACTACACATTAACAAGAATGAATGATCTACAACTATAGACAATAATAAATGTAAAATTCATGGTAAGATGCTGAAGGAGCCAGACAGGAAAAAAAGCACATTTTGTATGACTTAAGAAATTTTCCTGTATTCTTTCAGTATAGTTTGGGGCTGGATAAGAAAATCAACACGCCATTTCTTTTCATTTGAAGGTATGGAGTGTACTCTTATGTTACCTGCAGGTTAACCTCAGGAAAACATCCATCCTAAGCCCTTGAAAAGTGATCCACTACACGTAGTAACAAGGCTAATGCGAAGTCTAATGAACAGGGAGCTGGGAGTAAGACAGGACACATACTTGGGACACAGTGACAGATCTAAACCATTAACTCTAGATGGTGACCTTGGGTAATCACCATACCTCACAAATGCTTTTTCTTCTTCCTAGGTGTATTGGTCAGTAGTGTGGGCTCTGGAGACAGAATAGAGACAAGCCCTAGTTCTGCCACGTAAAGACTGAGTGACTTTAAATACTTTTACTTCACCTTATAGTCACTCATTTGTTACATCCATAAAACTGGCATTATACAGTACATAATGTAGAAGACAAAACATTTAAAAATATATTTATTAACTTGTGTTTGAGTTTTTAAAAAGATAAATGGCGAGTAATCACATCATTTAAAAAATTCTACTACAGAGATGCTGGGGAAAAAAAGCTTAATAGTCTTACAGCTGAATCATATTCATCAACCAACATATTTTTAAAATCACTAATTTTTATTATAACTAATATTAGTTATAGTAAAACTAACTAAATAACTTGAGAACATTCAAAGCACTTGGAAGGTCTGATCTCAGAAAACAGCACCACCATTTCTCTGCATGGCCAAACAAAAAGCCCAGGGGTTCTCCCTAACTCTCCATTATCTACACACCGCAGGCACACAGCCACTGCAGGTCCTACCTGCCTGACCTGCAAACACGCCCTGCCCAGGTCCATCCCTCCCTTTGCACATAGCTGCAGCCCTGGCCTCATCCACACACATCCCTCTCCTGGACTTCTGCAATATTTTCCTAATGGTTATCCCTACTCCCTATCTTGTCCCTCTCCAGACCATTCTCCACACAGCAGCCAGAGTCAGCTTCCACATCAAGAATCAGATCACATCACTCCCATACTCTAACCCTCCACACTCAGAATAAAACTCAAACTCCTTACAGGACTGAAACCATGTGGTTCCTGTCTACCCTTTCGATCTCATCTTCCACCTGTCTGCACTTATGTGCCAGGCTCCAGTCACTCCAGCTTGTCCTCTGCTCCTGGATCAGTGGTGCCCACACACAGCACAGGGACACTGACAAAATGGTCTCTCCATGCCTGGCTTCTTCTTATCGTTTAGGACTCAGCTCAAGTGTCACTTCCTGAGAAGGAGTCTCACTGACAACCCCATCTATAATAATCCCTGTCTCAGTCATTTTCTACTCCACCTGTTTATTTTCTTCAAAACACATATCCTCATATGAAATCACATGGCTTATTGTTTACCTGCTTACTGCCACTTTTCCCAAACTAGAATGACAGCTCCAGGGACCCTGCCTATCTTATTCTCTGTGCTGTTTCCTCAGTGCCTACTTTAGTCCTTCACATATAATCACTTAAATAATATTACTTAATTGAAGGAATTGTTGCCTATTTAAGAGACCAAAGAAGACAGACATTTAAGCTGAGTAGCAGGAGCAACTATCAATGAAATTAGATATTAAATGATTCAAAACTGTAAGAAGGTCTTGTACATCCATAGCAGAGCTTTTCAAACATGGATGATGTTATAGTCTGAATATCTGTGACCCCCCGCCTCAAATTCATGTTAAAACCTAATACCAAGGTGATGGTATTAGAAGGTGAGGCTATGAGAGGTTTTTAGGTCATTAGGGCTCTGTCCTCTGTCACTAACTGAGATTAGTGCTGTTATCAAAGAGATTCCAGAGAGCTAGCTAGCCCTTTCCACCAAGGGAGGTCATAGTAAGAGGTCATCCATCTATGAAGGAAGTGGGCCCTCACCAAAACACTGAAGCTGCCAGTGCCTTAATTTTGGATTTCTCAGCCTCCAGAACTGTGAGAAATAAATTTCTGTTGTTTATCAGCTACCGAGTTATGATATTTTGTTATAGTAGCTCAGAATGCACTAAGATGAGTACCAGACCAACTGAAGATATTACTTTAAATGGAAACACCTCCCATCCCACCTCCCTGGTTTTGATTCAGCAGATCTAGGGTAGGTCCAAGTATCTGCTATTTTAACGAGCACTACCTGATGAATTTGATGAAGTGATCCATAGACCACACTGGGAAAAATCCTGACCTCAACAGTTCATATTTGGCCAGGCGCAGTGGCTCACGGCTGTAATCCCAGCACTTTGGGAGGCCAAGGTGGGCAGATCACTTGAGATCAGGAGTTCAATACCAGCCTGGCCAACATGGTGAAACCCTGTCTCTACCAAAAATTCAAAAATTAGCTGGGCGTGGTGGTGGGCACCTGTAATCCCAGCCACTCAGGATACTGAGGCAGGAGAATCGCTTGAACCAGGCGGCAGAGATTGCAGTGAGCCAAGATCATGCCACTGCACTTCCAGCCTGGGTGACAGAGCGAGACTCCATCTCAAAAAAATAAAAAAATAAAAAGTTCACACTTGAGCACCATTAATTTAATGCCTACCATTCAGAGTTCTGGGACATCTGGAATATCCCTATTAATGTAATTACTCGAATGTATACTACTTTTCTAAGGGGGAGGGAAGACTGCTTTCCCACATGAGATCATACTTAAACTCCAGAGTATTCCTGGTGGTCAGGAGAATTGGGTATTTTTATCCTGTTGTATAGACTAATCTGAAGGAAGGGTAGTGACTTACCTAAAGTGTCCCCATGATGGGATCTGGATCTCTTGACTTTTGCTTCAGTAGCCTGTCTAGCAGATTCAACATCACACCTGGTTCTTCTCTACAAACTACTGGTTCTGCGCTGCACAGTCAACACCCTTGTCTCACGTTAACTAGATGGGAGAGTAAGAGGACGAGAAAGAATATAAAATGAGGAGGAAGGTAAGAGGATGAAAAAGCACACGAAAACAGGGGATGGGATGATGATGTCTTCCCTATTCCCATTCAGTTACTTGGAAGCTGTGCAATGATGCTTTTCGTCTTCCTCAGCTCCATCCCACAACCCTCTCCCACACACAGAATGACAGTGAAGTTGTCACCTAGTGGAAATGTGGGCTTATCCCTGCTTGCTATTACAATTCCAAGTATTCTCTCTGTAGTCATGCTATTACATTAATATATGACATGAAAACCACAATCCGTAAGTGAACAAATCAATAAATTGGACTTCCTCAAAGTCAAAAACTTTTGCTAGGAGAAAGTGTTTAAAATCATATATCTGATGAAGGACTTGTACCAGAATACAGAAAATATCACAAAAGTCAGAGGAAAACAGACACTTAAGTAAACAAATGGGCAAAATATTTGAATATACATTCCACTAAAGAAGATATATACATATACAAATGTCAAGTAAACACATGAAAAGATAACAACATTAATCATTAGGGAAATGTAAATGAAAACTGCAATGAAATACTACTATATTCTTGTAAGAATGGCCAAAATTAAAGAGACTGACCATATCAAGCACTGGCAAGGTTGGGGAGGATAAAACTCTCATACACTGCTGGTGACAGCAGAGATACAACCACTGGCAAGGTTGGGGAGGATAAAACTCTCATACACTGCTGGTGACAGCAGTGATACAACCACTTTGGAAACAGCTTGGTAGTTTTTTACAATGTTAATCTTGTATCTACCATATATCCAGCAATTGCACTCCTAAATATATACCCCAAAGAAATAACGCATATGTCTATGAAAAGACTTATTCACATATGTTCATATCAGCTTTATTTATAAGTGTCCCAAATTAGAAACAACCCAAATATCCATCAACAGGTGGATGGATAAAACAAATAGTGGTATAGCCATATACTGGAATGCTATTAAGCAATAACAAAGAATAAACTACTGCTATATGCAAAGAAATGGATAAATCTAAAATTAAATAGGGTGAATGAAAAAAGTCAGATTCCTCTTAGAAAAAACCTCTCTATGACTCCACTTAAATACATTTCCAGGACATAAAACCAAATCTATAGTGACAGAAATGTGTTTGCCTGGAGACAGCGCAGTAGGAGGGGTAGGGAGCCCAGGTAATATAGAACTGAAAATGTTATTTCCTTGGAAATAATAATAATAATACTCAGGCTTATCTGGTTATTTTAGGAGATGTGACTAGGTATCATTATAATTGGGCAAACTATCAAGTAATCGTTATTTTCAAAAATACTAAATTCTTGTACCTGACATTTAACTAACACTTAGTAAATTCCTGGCCTCTTAAAAAATTACATTGCAGAATGGATGAAAACACGCTAACCATGAAAGCATGCATATTACAATCTCAAATTGCTATGAAGATCTTCTAACCAACTGCATATTTCAACTTCCATCCGAGATACATGGGAATAATGAATTATTATTTATACAGTCAGAAAACTATGTGTAAATTTATTGCAAATGCATGTTAAATATCAAGTTCCTTCCCCAACTGAACAATTGATTGCTTTAAGAAAGGTATCTCCAAATGGGCCTCAAGGGATACTACAAAGCATGTAGCTGCTGATGCACGCAATGGAGTCCACCTGTTGAGCCTCTTTTCCAATGATGAGATCAAAGTGCCTGCTCTACTTTTAGACTACTTTGTGAACTACACACTTACTATTCTATAACACACTTCTGTTCAGATCTATGAACTCACTTGAGCCAGGAATCATATCCCACCAAGGATGGAAGTGCTAGAGATCTCCTGAGGACTGCTGTCCTTCAAGTCTGAAGTAAAAGCTTCAGCAGCCATCATGACCCAGATCATCAGAACCCACCTCCTTCAGACACCTGATATAAGTTTAGTTGCCCCCATGAGGTGCTTCCTGGGGAGAGACAGGCTCCAGCAATCACTATGCTTTATTGAAATGACTCTGTGCCTGCAACCATGCTGGGCACTGAGTTAGTGACCAATGACACTGATACAATTGGTTAGTGATCATAACAACCAGAAGGTACAATGAGTTTCTCACCAGGGCCTTTTCTTCTCCTTTCCATTTATCACCTAATAACAACTTTAAAAAAGAATGGGGAAATGGCCTGAGCCCTTGGTAGAGGAACACAACTACTACCAACCTGTAGCCCAACACCAAGGAATCTGGCAGTGGGGACACATACCCCATCTTTCCCTCACTCACTTGCTAGTATCTCCCATTGGCCAAACCCAACTGGAAGCCTAAGGAGAAGGGATCTGAGTTGGTGTAGTCTATAAGGATCAGACCTGTGGAGCACAGAGTAGGGTGGTGAGGGGTGGAGTGTAGCTTTGAAGAGACAAATTGAGGCTATCCATCACAGTATCTAATATACAACTGTGCTGTAGGCTGAATAACACTCCTCTACCCCAAAGAAATCCATGTCCTAGTCTCTGGAACAAGTGAATATGTTACATTACATGGTAAAATGAACTTTACAGGTGTGATTAAGTTAATGATCTTAAAATGGTGAGGTTATTCTGGATCATCTGGGTGGGCCTGATATAATTACAAGGGTCTTTATGAGGGAAACAGGGAGGCAATAAAATCGGAGAAGTAGATGTGACCACAATATGGAGGTCAGAGTAATGTGAAGGCATGAGCCAAGGAATGCAAGCAGCTTCTAGAAGCTGGAAAAAAACGAAAATTCATTCTACACTAGAACTTCCAGAAGGAACATAGCCCTGCTGACACCTTGATTTTAGCCCAGTGAGACCCACTTTGGACTTTTGAACTCCAAAACTGTAAAATAATAAATTTGTGTTGTTTTAAAAAAATAAAAGAATAAGAAATAGACTGAATCCATAAAGCACCCATCGTCCCATAACAACCACAGGGCTATCTATCATCTTGCACCTGTATTATCACTGCAGGTTGCAGCAATCCTGTGGGTGAGCATTCTCATTCTCATTTTACAGGAGAGGCTGGGCTCAGAGAGTCCTTACCTGTCTCATCCTCCCCACGTCCCGCCTTTATATAGAAAGTTGCCCCAGGACACCCAGAGCAAGACACCACACTCACTGGGGCCAGGAGGGTCCCAGCTCTCTCTCTCTCTCATGAGACCGCCCGGGCAACTTGTGCCAAAGCGGGAACGAAGGAACTTGGATCTGGGCTCCTTCGTCTCTCCACACCCCAGGAAGGTTCAGCCCCCACCGCGGGGCACCCACACCCTCAGTTGAGTCCCAAACACCTGAAGGAAGGACCCTGCTCTTCTTGCCCGGTCATGTTGGCCTCTATTTTAAAAGTCTCCACGGTCGCCGCAATGACGTCAGGTTTCTATGGCAACCGTGATACGCAGGCTGGTCCAGCACACCGGAAATGCCGTAGAGTGGCCTTTTGACTCCTTGCCTTTCACTAAGAGAAAATGCCTTCACTCTTCAGGCGGCTTCCTGGGTAGCTATAATAATTAGAGGAACTAGGCTGGGACGGAGCCAATTGATAGAATTCTGCCAGGTTTGATGGAACAAAGTCCCGGTTGTCAATAGTTTTGTTTAAAAGTGACAGTAGAGGAATATCACCAGTGCACAGAGACCTGGAGCTCTTGGAGATGAGCTAACTCACTGAGGAGGAGCATGTACAATTCACACACCATACTAAAGCAGTTATCCATCTGTGGCAGAAAACTAAGACTATCTATAATCATGTGACTAAAAGATCTAGGAACAACAAAATATGTCATTTAAGATATCTCAGAGTTATTTCAGTAATGTAAGCCTAAAATAATACAGTCATTTAGTAGACAGGAACCTAATCAATTCAACCATACAATGGTTTGTCTTGAGAAAATTATTATCCTTCATTCCTGCATGTGGAGGGACATTCATGACCACAACATTTCTAGACTCTCTATACACTCAATCCTGTTCTGTCACAGGAGGAACTTATCTAATTGGTGAGCTGGGAAGAAGAAAAAGGGGCTGCACTACCCAGGCTGCCTCCCTTCAAAATTCTTGGTAGTAAGCTGCTCTTCAGGGGCACCTGTTCTTCCCTGCCCTCAGAGGTGGATCTTTTTTTTTTTTTTTTTTTTGAGATGGAGTTTCACTGTTTCACTCTTGTTGCCCAGGATGGAGTGCAATGGTGCAATCTTGGCTCATTGCAACCTCTGCCTCCCAGGTTCAAGCAATTATTCTGTCTCAGCCTCCCGAGTAGCTGGGATTACAGGCATGCGCCACCACACCCGGCTAATTTTGTATATTTAGTAGAGACGGGGTTTCTCCATGTTGGTCAGGCTGGTCTTGAACTCCTGACCTCAGGTGATCCACCTGCCTCAGCCTCCCAAAGTGCTGGGATTACAGGCATGAGCCACTGAGCCCAGTCCAGAGGTGGATCTTACAATAGGCCCACAGTGCTACTCCTCTTTCTGTGCCACACTGGCTCAACTATTTCTATTGTCTTTCTCCAAATTGCTTGGATTGTTTAAGCAATTTACCTCACTGCTTCAAGTCTAAGCTTGAAATCAAGTAGTAAATAGATGAAAGAAGAAAAATACATGGACTTTATTCCTTATAAAGAAGATATTAGAGAAGATGACTTAGATTTGCTGGCATGTGGGCTTCCTATGAAGGATCCACAAAATTGAAAAAGATTTATCCACTAAGTAGTGCCATGATGGGAAAATCATAAAGGCCAAGGACTGCAATGCATATCAAGCTGCTGTCTGGTGCAGGAGTCCTGTCTATATGTTCTCATGGAAAGTAGCTTCCTTGCAAGGCAATTCCCTGTAGCAGGAGAAAGAGTTTCAAGATCTCTTCTTTCAGAAACACTTCTCAAAGTACATAAATAACCCTTGTTCAGAATGAATACTCACTAAGCCAAAGCCAATCTCTGAGGCTTTCCCCGTGGAGTCATTTGTGACAACACTCTGTCAGTAGCTTAGTTCATATGATTGCAATAGAGGCTCATCTCATGGAATTAGGTTCTAAATTCAAAGAGTAGGTTGAAAATCATATATTGTGATAGCTTCCATTGAAAATTCCTTCAAGAAGGAATTGATTAAATATTCAGAAATTTGTACACACACATAAACAAACACAGAAACTATACTCAAAATTAT